>NC_045710.1:758276-892605 GCF_009834535.1 Camelus ferus | reverse complement strand
TTTATGACCCGTGTGCCCCCCTCCCTTTTATGACCCGTGCCCCTCCCCTTTATGACCCGTGCCCCTCCCTTTTATGACCCGTGCCCCCTCCCCTTTATGACCTGTGCCCCTCCCCTTTATGACCTGTGCCCCCTCCCTTTATGACTGTGCCCCCTCCTCTTTATGACCTGTGCCCCCCTCCCCTTTATGACCTGTGCCCCCTCCCCTTTATGACCTGTGCCCCCCTCCCCTTTATGACCTGTGCCTCTCCTCTTATGACCTTTGCCCCCTCCCTTTTATGACCGTGCCCCCCTCCCTCTTTATGACCTGTGCCCCCTCCCCTTTATGAGCTGTGCCCCCTCCCCTTTATGAGCTGTGCCCCCCTCCTCTTTATGACCTGTGCCCCCCTCCCCTTTATGACCTGTGCCCCCTCCCTTTTATGACCCGTGCCCCCCTCCCTTTATGACCTGTGCCCCCCTCCCCTTTATGACCCGTGCCCCCCTCCCTTTATGACCTGTGCCCCCTTCCCTTTTATGACCGTGCCCCCCTCCCCTTTAGACCTGTGCCCCCCTCCCCTTTTATGACCTGTGCCCCCTCCCCTTTATGAGCTGTGCCCCCTCCTCTTTATGACCTGTGCCCCCCTCCCCTTATGACCTGTGCCCCCCCCTTTATGAGACTGTGCCTCTCTCTTTATGACCTGTGCCCCCCTCCCTTTTATGACCCGTGCCCCCCTCCTCTTATGACCTGTGCCCCCCCTCCCCTTTATGAGCTGTGCCCCCTCCCCTTTATGAGCTGTGCCCCCTCCTCCTTTATAGAGCTGTGCCCCCTCCCCTTTATGACCTGTGCCCCCCCTTCCCTGTTATGACCTGTGCCCCCCCTCCCTTTTATGAGCTGTGCCCCCCTCCCCTTTATGACCCGTGCCCCCCTCCCTTTTATGACCTGTGCCCCCCTCCCCTTTATGAGCTGTGCCCCCCTCCCCTTTATGAGCTGTGCCCCCCTCCCTTTATGAGCTGTGCCCCCTCCCCTTTATGAGCTGTGCCCCCTGTTCTGCGTTATGAGCTGTGCCCCCCCATTTATTTTTAAATACTGATCTCCTGCTGGTGCTCACTGAGAAACTTGTGACTTGGAGTGAAGACAAATAATGCGTGTCAGTGATCAGGACTTTAGCATCAAGCCCCTGAGCAGGAGGCAGCGTGTGTGCGCTCCTTGAGGGACACCCTGCTGACTCTGAGAGGGGCTCACACTTGGAGACCAGTCCTCTGTCCCCTGGCAGGGGGAAGGGAACGTCCCCCTGGGGCACGGGGCTTCCCTTGGACGGGCTGGGCTCGGGGGCACAAGGCCTACCTTCATCTCGATCTGCCTGGTGCCCAGATTCTCAAACAGCAGCTTCACTCGGGTTTTCTGGTCGTCCGAAGATCCCCTCAGCTGAGAGAACTTAAATCTCCAGAGCACGTCCTGTAAAGGAAGGAACCGGTGAGCAGTTTAGACACCAGCGCTCCTTTGTCCAATTAGCGTCTGTCACGAGTCACAGAATCTCGTGAAACGCTGCAGACACTTGCCTGTTGTGTAGCTGAGGGCCTGGTCACAACTCAAAATCTGCACCTTCTCTCTCTGGGTCTAAGGCACGGACCCCCTCAAACACCAGGCTTCCTGGGGGTCCCTCCAGCCAGGCTCCCAGTGGCCGGTCGGGGTCCTGGGGGCCCAGGCCTCCACCGCGCCCCCTCCCGCCCACTCCACCCTCGCCGGCTTTCTCTCGGCTTCTCCTGGACATCGTCCCAAAGCATCGGAAGAGCACTGCTCCTTTCTCTGCTTGTAAACCTTGGAAAACCCACTCCAAGGCCTGAGTGAACGCGGTCGAGATTGCAGATAAAATGAAGACCTCTCTCCCGACAGGCCTGTGCCTGCCTGAGGCCACATCCCGATCCCTCAGCGTTGGGTTCTCCAGAACCAAGCCAAGAAGCGTAGACAACATTAACTCCTCTGTGCTCTGCTGGTGCAGACGTCACTGCATGCTCACCACGGTTCTGGAGAGATGAGTATTCTCCGTAAACGCCTGCTCTCTAATAGAAAGGGAGGCTGCGCCAGAATAAAGACTTAGCGGCTGCCCTTCACAGAAGACAGCCTGTGACTGTCGACTCTTCACGGTAATAAACCTTTGTCTTCCAGGAAAAGCCCCAGGAGAGAACAGCAATTATTTTTCAGCAAGTTACATGCTGCATTTGTATTAAAAGCATCTATTTTGAAATAATGCACGTATTTTTCTCTGAGTCTCAAGGAAGGCCAGGAGGCGGGAGGTGGGGACCCTGAGGGCATGGTGACTCCGTGTGCCCCTGGGCAGCAGATTCCACCCTCGCCACCCCAACCGCAAGGCTCCAGGCACGGCTTTGTTTTGTTTTGAATCTCGAAGCCCAAGAGTCTCCAGGTTTCACGGCCCAGGTCAAAGCACATGTTCCTTCTGGTTTCAAGAGACCTGGAACTCCACGAGTCCGAGGCCGTGACCCCACATCTTCCATGTCCTCGGTGGGGAGCCGAGTCCACACCCCCGGCTCGGGCCCCAGGGCCCTTTCAGGTTGGGATTGCTGGCCTCCACCCAGAGCGCAGACTTTCGGAGGCCACGTCAATCGCCACCAGGGTACGGGTTCCAGAAGGGCCGCTGGCCCACGGAATAAACTGAAGGAACCAACCAGAGCACCGGCAGCCCGGCCGGGAGGGCCCAGGAACAGTGGGTGATCACTGCAGCGCCTCCCCCCACCCTCCCGGGCTCCCAGCGTCGTCGGGGCATCGCCTCGCCCACTGCCCTCCCTCCGAGGGCTGGGGAGGGCCACTGTGGTTTCAGCCTCTAGGTTTCTTGAAAACAGCTCAAATCTCATCTGCCTTTAAACTACCCGCCCTCGAGCTGTCCTGTGAGGAACCTGCAGTCACTTAAGGATGTGTGTCCAGAGAAGCCAGAGGAATCATGGTTTTGCCAAATTCCTCACAAAATAAGCAAGACCCAAACGTCTCTGGGAACACCACCACTCGGTGTTTGCTCAAATCTCATTAAAAAGAGGTCAAGGAACATTCTGGGAATGACCTTCATAATTATCATTACATAGAATCATAAACGGCTGTTAAAACAGTATAGACAAAAAAGAGCCAAAATCCCCGCGTGAGAGTCCTGCTTGCTGTTCAGAGAATTCTCGAGGGTCCTTATAGCCAAGTCTGTCTGGAACGCTCCTTGTGCACCAGCATCCTGTGTGCGCTGATCGGAGAGCAATGCTAGCGTCTGAAACAGACACACAGTTCCTTTGCTTAAAGCCGTGCTCTGACTCCCCATGAGGGCCCCCGAGTGGGTCAGGCAGGACAGCTGGCTGCGGGGCGGCGGCCTGGGAGGTGCCCGGGGCGGGGCCGGCGGGCACCTCCGCCCTCCCTCACCGGCGAGCGAGACGGGAAACAGGCTAAGGCCAGGCTTCATCTTCTGAGGGCAGGCAGTTAGTGGTGGTGACCTCTGCCCACTTCCTTTGCAGCAGACATGAGTGATCAGAACGCAGGCGATGGGAAGTACACCTGCTAACGGCTCGGCTGGCTGGACCCCAGACTCGGTGGGGGAGGCTGAGCTGCAGGCTCACTGGTTGGCGTTCTTCCGTGTGGTCTGGCCGAGCCTGGCTCCTCTCCCGTCAGGTCGGAGCCAAATCTTCACCTCCCACTGCGAGAAAGGCAACTTCCTGTCTGGCTTCCCCCCAAACCACGGTTCCACCTCCGTCTCAACTCAGCCCAGAGCTTTATCCGATCTCAGGCTGGGAACCGGCCACTGGGTGACGAGGTCCGTCCTGAAGCCCCCGCTGACGGCCCTGACACAGAAACGCTACTTTTCTGCTCTGAGTGGGGAACATCGCTGGTTAAAGAAAACGTGAGTGCAAGTTGACATTTAGGGACAAGGCGGTGCCCCGAAGTAACAAGCAAATAAGAAAAGTTCCCTCTGGTTCCCGGTCCCAGACCCTTGACGACGTGGGTGTGGGCAGCCCCAGAGGACACGCAGCCTAGAGGAGGGCAGGTCCGAGCCCCGCGCCTGTGCCGTGATGTCCACACCGTTTCCTAAGCCATGTTGTGTCCTCTCCCCTCCTGCTTAACAACGACAGAACTGGGCATTGGTCAGCCCTAAACCCAGGGGTCAGTAAACATGTGGGGCCTCTGCCGTGTCCAGCAGGGGGCGGGGGCGGGCAGCTGGATGGAGTTTTAGCTGACTCTGGTTTCATATTTCCATTCTCTCTCTTTTTTTTCCCTAGGGGGAGAGGTAATTAGGTCTTACTTATTTTCTAGTTGGCGGTGCTGGGGATTGAACCCAGGACCTTGTGTGCGCCAAGCATGTGCTTTGCCCCTGAGCGAGCCCCTCCCCACCCTTGGTTTAATATTTTCAAAATCGTCTAGAAACGTAGAAGTACTGGAGACGGTCTTCTTATCCACTTTGTCAGGCGCAGAAGACGCTTCCTGCTCAGACGTGTCTTTCCCCGTGCATCTCAGACCTTCTCAGCGTACCGCGCCTTTATTAATGTCGGGAAAGGAGGACTGAGGGTGAACGGATTCACGCCGAGAAATAGCTGCTCACCTCCTCCCTGTCCGGCCGGGGAGCGGGGACTAAGAAATCCGACCACGCGGATGTTCCGGAGGGGGCGCCGTGCAGACGCCCAGCGTTGAAGTTTGCTGTGTCGTCGAGTCCAGGGTTTTGTTCTTACAGCGTTCGGCTAATAAGTAGCACTGCCACACTGGGGGTTCCGCTTTACCAGGAGATCACGCACACGCGGTCCTCTCACAGGGTGATGTCGCAGAGAAGCGCCAGTTATCTTGCGACTATAAGCTCCCCCTCACCCCGGCCCCTGCGGCTGGAGGTCGGCCCCGCCCGGCACTGGGGCTCCTGAAATCTGGGACCTGAGCCTTCACAGGAGGGTCAACCGGGGAGGACAACTCGCTCCCGCACGCCGGTCGGGGCTGGTGATGGCCGCAGACGCGCGTGGGCGCTCACGTCCCTGAAGCGCCACAGAGCGCCAGGCCGAGGGGCTCCTTGCTCCGCCGCCGGGCGCTCACCTTTGTCTTACTGTGGAAACAGCTGAATCCCAGCGCGAAGTCCACCGTGAAGCACGGCGCGTCTCCCCGCCAGCTGCGTGGGTATGTTTTGGACTAAAAGGTACGAATGGGCGGAAAATGTTACTATTTTCAATTAAAAACGAAGTAAAAAGAGCATCACACGGGGGAGGGGTAAACGAGGGTTCGGGGACCAGCAGATACAACTACGAAACGTAAACAGACCAGCAGCAGGGAGCTACATTCAACGCGCTGCAGTAGCCGCCAGCGAGGAAGGGTACATACGTTTACAGCCGAGGCACCGTGCCGCTCACCAGAAACAAACTTCGCCTTGTAAGTCAACGCTACGTCCATCAGAAAAGCTACTGCGAACAGTAAAAAGGCAGAGACACCCCACCGCACGGGTCTTCCGCCGCCCGGCCCTCCCTGCGCCCTCCTTCTCCGGCCTCTGCTTCTCCTCTCACCCCGTTACAGTTTGTAGCACAGACGGAGCCCCACACAAATGCTCCTCAGTTTTGCCTGTTTCTGAGATTCGTGGAAATGGACTCGGAACTGCTATGCCGGCCCAGACCCTCTGCCAGCCGTGCTGACGGGCCCACCCCTGTCCCCTCCCTCCGCTTGCTGACTTTGCCCGTCTGGTGAGTGCAAACATCTCACTGTGACGGGAGCGGACGTTTCCCTGAGACTTGGGGGCTCCCCCTCCCGGTGGCCCACCCCCCCCCGGTCCCTCCCCGTCTCCTGTCCCCGGAGCCCCTGGCCCACGTCCCTCTTCTGAGCATCTCCGGTGGAGGTGGGGACTCGGGGGGCAGCCCTCGGAGGAGACCTGTGTTCGAGCCCCGGGCACCCTCCCTGTCTGGGATGGGGTCGGTCACGTGTGTGTGTCACACGGTTCACTCAGGAAATACCTGGCCTGGGACACATTCAACATGCTGGAATTGTGCAAAACCTCACAAGGCGGGGAAAGCCTACGTGGTTTCCCTCGAGAATTAATGTCTGCATGGCTCTGTTTCTGCACCGCCCTTCAGGGTGGGTTCTCCCTGAACAGGGAGGCTTGGACCCCGCACCAGGTATGCCGGGACGCGGGGCCCCGGGTGGGCGATGGGTCACGACCCTTTGACTAGGGAGGCAGAACTCTGTCCATCCTGGTGGAACAGGACCTTACACCGCTGCCCCGCGGGGAAACACGGAGGAAAGTGTGACAAACGACTGATTCCCAGGCAGCTGCTGCTGCTGGAGACACGACGGGCCGGGCCAGGTGCTGGAGGGCTGGGCGGGGAAGCCGGGCTCTGATCTGCTTCTGGGCGAGTGCCCACCACCTTCCGTGTCCTGCACCCCCCAGGCTCGAAGCAGGAGGGTGGGGGCAGGCCCCTCACCCCACAGGGCCCGCCCACCTTGAGGGTGGCCGTCTGTTCGGAAGCAAGGCCCGGCGTGCAGGGAAGCTCTTCGAAGGCCCTGCTTTCCTGGGGGCTGTGACCGGGCTCCACGCCCCGTGCTCAGACAGTCCGCATCCCGCGGGCCCTCCCTCTGAAGGGGCCCCACCGACGGACGGCAGTGTGCCCGGGGAGGGCGCGGGGTGGTGAGGGAAGAACTGTAAGGTGCACAGGATTCTGGAACCTCGGGCCGTCCAGAGGGACAGGAAGCCCGCGTCCTGCTGCATTTGTAGCTGTTGGTCTGTCAGATTTTGAGATACGCAGACAGAGACTAAGGCAGCAGGGGCTGACGTCAAGCACCACCCAGACTCACTCAGCAGTGAGCCCCCCACCACCTGTGTAACCCCGACCCTAACACGCCCCCTGTGACCCTCAGTTCCATTCCAGGAGAAACTTCCCCGTCCCATTTCTGGGCCACATTTCCCGTGTCCTTATGTAAAGCCTTGGGGAACAGGGTTAAAACTAAGGAATGCTTGAGGCACTAAGACGGACTAGCTCATCAAAGAGGACATCTTTTAACAGAGTCATTCTCCCCGTAAGCTTCTGCCCCTTTGGGGAAATTATTCTGGGGAGATGATGTTATCCGAGTAAACGGGGAGCGGAGGACACACTGCCCTACATGCTGTGACATCCACCTGATGCCTGGACCACTGGCCTTCAGCCTCGTGGCCACAGCTCTAGAGCTCACAGGGATGAGGGACCAAGCCCAGCAGGAGGCGGGCACGGATGCTGCCCAGATGGACCCACACCCTAGGGTCACCGAGCATCACTATCTTCCCAGCATTCCAGCTCGAGTCCTGGGGTATGTGGGATTTGATCCTCCAAGCTCTGATGAAACAGGAACAGCACAGACCCCAGTTCTGATGAAACAGGAACAGCACAGACCCCAGTCAAACCCCACGCCCGACTCAGAGCCAGAAGACCCGCTCACCCTGTGCCTCCTGCTTCTGGGACAGTGACGTGCACCGAGCACGAGCCTGGCCAGTGTCCTCTGGGCGGCAGGTGTGACTTCTCCTCCGGACGTTCCGGAACTTAAACACAGGCAGGGCGTTCACGTCCCTCCGACGCCCAAGGACGCAGACTTGTGATTCTTAAGACGCTGAGACGCTTTGCTCGAGGTCTGTGCTGGAGTTTCTCGCCTTATTCTGACACCCGTGTCCTCAGGCGACGCGAGTCTTCGCTGGTAGAACGTGCTGTGGCTGCGCAGGCTGGAGGAAGCACTGTCTTGCTTAAACCACCGTGGCTGATCCATTTACGGTTAAAATTAGCAGAGACTGGAGTTCCTTCTTGCATTTCTGATGTCTTCAATCTTAAGTACGTTACTTTCTAAATATAAGTCGGGTCAGCGGTCATTATAACCTAATCATTCTAGAAACTCCCATGATTTTCCCTCCGGTGACTCAGTGCATCTCTGCTCTGCAGATGACCTAAGGTTCTCTTATGAATTCCTCCATTTACCAACTATTGAGGTGCATGAAGTACCCTGTGCTGAGAGGAGCTAGGGAAGTGGTCAAAACCTCACTCCTGGTAGGGGCGAGGCTGGGTCGGAGCACAGGGTCCGGCTGCAACACCTGGATGGCTCTCGATGCTGCACACATCACCCTAGGTGCCTCCTCCAGGCAGAAAGGAGCCTCCGCAGTCTTCTGACGAGGGTGGCAGAGGCCAGCGGTGTTGAAGAGGACCAGATTGGCAGCAGCGTGTGCCACGGTCATGATGGAGGAGAGTCGTAAACACAGCGGCCAGCTAAGCTGGCCGCCACCCAGCCCGAGCACACGCGAGGCCATCTGCACCAGGCCCCTGACTCTGGGTTGCTCAGGGAGTTCCAGAATGTTCTTAGCCCCCAGGCCTAGTGGGGTGTGGCTGGCGTCCAGCTTGGGGTTCGTCTAAGCAGCGCTCCTGCAGCTGCAGGATGGTCTTCCAGGCTGTCCTTCACTCTCCCAGCCACCCTGCCATCACACAAGGCCGTTCCCCTTTAGGTGAAATCCTTCAAAAGCCCTCCACCGGTTGGGACACAAAGCAAGTCTTCACAATTCAAAAGAACAAAATCACACAAACTATCTTTCCTGCTCACGTTGGAATGAAGCGAGGAATCACTGGGAGAAGGAAAAGAGGAAAACAAGTAAATATGTGGAAATTAAACATCCTCTTGACAGCAAATGTGTCAAATAAAAGGCCACAGAGACATTAGAAAATACCCTGAAGTAAATTAAAGTATAAACACGACCAACTGGAACTTCTGGGAGGCAGCGACGCCAGCGGTGAGGCTGCCGCAGGGACTCGCACTAAAGAAGAAAGCTTTCAAGTCAGCATCTTACTTTGCACCTCAAAGGACTTGAAAAGGAACAGACTAAACCCCAAAGGACTGAACCAGAGGCAAAGCAGAGACTAGAGATGTGGGCGGGGCCAAGTGCCTTGAACCGGGTTGCCGGATGCTGGTGGCCGTGGAAACCCGAGTAACAAGTTGAGAACCAGCTCACGGGAGCCGTGTTTGGAATACTGAAAGCTGGAGTGTGCCGCGTTTCACATTTTGGTCTTCTGGTCGGTTTCCATTCCTGATTAGGGCCCGACCTCCATCTGCATTTTAACACAGTCACGTTCCTCAAGGCCCGGGGCCTCCCTGACACCTCAGGGACCTACCGAGTGGACAGTGGCTCCCTGTGCAAGGGGCTGGACACTCCCCTGTGAGGCGCACACACCGCGGTGCACACAGCACGGGCCGGCTGCAGCCCGAGGCAAACACACACGCCGAGAGGACCAAGCATCGTCCTGCTCCTCCGAAGACACAGCACCGTGGGATGGACACCGTCAGCGGGACGTCGGCCACGAGACGTCCACGTCCTGGTCCCCGAGCTATGGGTGCGCTCCCTTCATGGGAAAGGGGGCTTTGCTCATGTGATTACGTTCAGGACCTTGAGCGGGGGAGCCTGGGCCACCCTCATCAAGTTATGTGACCCCTTAGAAGTGGGAGCCGTGTTCCCCTTGGCCTGAGGGACGGGAGATGGCATGAGGGTGACGGGGGCACTGCTGGCGCTGAGGACGGAGGAGCCCCGGGGGCCCCAGAGGGAGAGCTCCGCCAGCAGCCTGGCGACCGCCCTGAGCCGCAGGCCTGCAGGACAGCGGGCGGGGCGGCGTTTCCCCCACGGCGCTCGCAGTGCCTCCTCACGCAGGAGCAGGGCGCCGACAGACGCTCCGGCTGCTCTGCTGCATCTGACTGTGTGCTTCTGGCGTTCGGGTTTTCAGTGACCTTCAGCAGCTTCGCTGACTTCTTCCCCTTTCATAAACTGTCTTCTCAGCCTCGTCCTTGAACCAGCTCCCTTTCCTTTTCGTGCCACACCTGCCTTTTCTGAAC
Organism: Camelus ferus; assembly: GCF_009834535.1. Lineage (NCBI taxonomy): Eukaryota > Metazoa > Chordata > Mammalia > Artiodactyla > Camelidae > Camelus > Camelus ferus. The sequence goes on along the minus strand of NC_045710.1, from coordinate 882,789 downwards.
AGCCTCCCAGGAGCCACCTTCCACCGGGTGGCTGTAATTTGGGCCACGGCCTCCCGTGTGAGGACCTGGCACAGCAGCGGCCCCTTCGCAGGTGGAGCCTCACGTCCCCACGCTCCTCGGCCCCGAGGCGGAGCAGGGGCAGTGCCCCCTCTCCTGCCCTCACTGCACCAGGACCCTCGAGTTTCTCACGCTCAGGAGGTCACCTGGCCGACCCTGTGGGGTCTCCCCAGTGCAACACCCCCCACGCCCACATCCTCCTCCTGCCTCCTTCTGTGAAAACTTCGGCCAAAGAGTAAATTTAATCAGAGAAGGAAAAAATGCAGAAACAAAGGAAAACAGTCAAACGAGACAAAATAATGGCTGAGCCGTCACACAAAGGCAAAGACCCGCAGCTCCTCCTCGAGGGCTGTGTGTCCTGAGCCCTGTCCTTTGAGCTGTTTGCAGGCGCTGAAGCCCCCACCAGGCGGAAGAAGTTGCCTGCGTGCCGACCAGACTGCAGCCACGACAGAAGCTGCCACGGTTCTGAGCACTGGCCTCAAGGAAGTGGGAACCAACCGACCCTGGGACTGAAGATCATCTGCACTTAAAACAGTCAAGGTGACGCTAGTCAGACCCCGCACGGCCGATTCCAAGGTGCCTGTCAGAGCTGACCATGCTGCTCCACCTGCCACCCCCACCTGGCACCCCAAACCCCCGTTAGAAGCTCTTGCCCCCGATCGGCAGTGGGGAGTGGCTCTTTGGGGCGTGAGTCCCCCTTCTCCCCATGAGGCCAGCCTCCTGAATAAAGCAAACTTTCCTTCCTACCCACACCTGTGTCTCTCGGTTTGGGGCTCTTAAGTGTGGAGCAGCTGGACCCGAGTGGGTAACGAGGACCCGCCCTTGGCTTGGAGACAAGCACGACTGAGCAAGAAACCACTCGAGGGACAGCGGGGGGGGGCGGCGCATCTTCACCGTCGGCCTCGGTGGGCGTTGCGTGTCTGCACGCACATCGGGGCCACACGGCTGCTGCTGGTGAGGGTCTGCGCATGAGCACGCAAAGTGACAGACTCGGACTCGCGAAGCTTGCCCAACCACAGCACCTGCAAGGGGAGCAAACGCTGGTGCTGGGATGGAAGCACCTGCTGGGTGTTTCTCGGAAGCTGGGAAACGAACACATCGAAGGCGCTAACTGTGAGCTCCTCTGTGAGGTCACTGAACTGCGTACCTTCCTTCAGTGGCGAGGAAGTTCTAGAGAGGGCGTGCAGACAAACACACGGCCATTACAGGAACCCCCAGGTTTAACGTGGATTCAGATGAGGCTCCAGCTCGGTGAGGAGCCCACGGGACCAGCCTCAGAGCTGCGACGCCCTCGTCTGTGGGAGTGTGTGGACTCGGGGAAGAGGCAGCATGAACAGGGCGTCAACAGAAGCATCCCAGTTACACTGAGGGTTTTCACGTCACACAGCCCTGGCTGCAAAGCCACATCCGCAAACGCCCAGGTAAATCAGAACCGCGACAAGCGTGCTGTCGTAATGAGGACAACCTAACTCTTAACCGGGTCGTTAAGCCGGTGCTTCTGGTAACAAAGTCAGTGACCGCGTAAGTCTAACCTGAGTGTCCTTTAATGTTTCACTTGACCTTCCGTTAGGAGCGCTCGGTCCATTTCTCGGAGGGGAGCAATGAAGCGTCTTCGCAGTATTCCACGTGGTGTCGCAAAACCTCCCACTACAGGGGTGTGCGTTTTTTTAATAACTCAGCCTGAAATTAATTACAGATTTATCTGAAAAATCTAAGCATCTAAGGAAATGTTGTTTTCATATTATAATGTCGGGGGCTTTATAAACATCAATTAATTAATTTTCATAGCATGAACTCATGAATTGTATTCATATGAAATGATGGGTGTTCACTAAGTTCAGTGATTATTGCGATAGTCATCTCACGACGCGTGTCAGTTGTCACTGCGCCGCGCACCCTGACCTCGTGCGGTGCTGCGTGCCAGTCACATCTCAGGAAAACTGGAAGGAAAAACCACATTCTTGGCCATGCCTTTCTCCGCTTGTTTCTGCCGTGAACTGTCTACCCCCCACTTTATCTACTTATTTATTTGTGTTGTTTCAGAGTCGTTTGTTTGCTCTTCCGTTGCAGGAAAGTCAGCCTGTGACGCTGTGTCAGGTGTCCGGTGTTCGGTGTAGCCGTCCTGGGCGTTTCTTGCCGGTGCCTGTAGGCACCTCAGCAAACCCGGCTTGTCGAGTCTGACCTCACTTCTCCTTTCGAGCTGAACTCTGCACCCATCCCTCTTCTGCTTAGAGGAAGCCGCCCCTGTCCCAGGCCACACTGTGGATGCTGGTCAGCAGAGGGCAGGTCCCTGGACAGACCTTTCTTCTGTCCAACATGTTCACGACCTAATCTGGCAGGATCAAAGCCCGGTTCCCCTGGGGAGCTGTGCCCCCTCCGTGAGCGCGGGGAGAGGGCCGGCTGCACCCTTGTGTCTGGCAGAGGTCCTGCAGCAGGAGGGAGGCATTCGGGGAAATCCAGACCCCAGCACCCAATGGGGGGTGCGTGAGGAGCCACTGCCCGGCAGGCACCTGTTCTCACGATGCTGACGGTCGCTGAGTCAAGAGTCCTGTGACTTGTGGCCAAAGGCAGCCTGTCTGATGCACATTCTTCACACTGCGTGCTGCTGTAGGAAAGAGATCCTTTTGGAAAAAACTTCAAATTCTATCAGGGTATCACTGGTATAAACAAAAATGTGAGCTGTTGTGAAAAAATGCACAGAATTTTGCGCACTGCAGTGCAGCACGCACATATGAGTACACGTTTAATAAGGAAGAAAAAGACCACCGAGATGGGAAAGGCGTCTGACAAACACACGACCTGACGTCTGCGTTTGCGCCTGAGCTCGGGAGCGGGTCGGGGAGAAGGTGGTCCTCGCGGGGCTTTGATGCGTTCAGGTGCAAATACGACACTGAATTCTGGCCTCCTCCGTGTGCTACCGTAACACAGATGCTGTTTAAATACAATGAGCCAAGCGAGTGCTCTTGAGCTGAGAGGGCCGCATGACAAGCGCCAAACGAGTGGCTAACTCCGACTTAGGATTTTGCTATAAAATGTACTGACCCAGATAAGACGCAGAGTGAGATTCCTGTGAAGACAAGTGTATTTAAATCCAGAGCCAGGGACGGGCTCAGGGACAACCTGTCAGGACCCTCCGAGAGGAGGAGGGGAGCAAGGAACGCGGGAGAAGCGCTGCCCGCGGCCACCGCGCTCAGGGTGGAAGGCCGGCTGCACCACAGGGACGGGGCCTCTGGGGACGTGGAGCTGGGCGTCGGGCTGGGCAAACCCGCGTGAAGACGGAGTGCCAGACACGCCCGGAACCACAGAGCCAGACACGGGGCGGGGGCAGCGAGCTCGGCTGGCGTCTGCAGCGTCCCTGCACTTTCCGGGCTCTTCCCAGCGTTCCCTCTTGTCTCAGGGAGGCAGTGTGTTTAGCAGAGAGAACGTGCCTCCCAAGACCGAAGTGCGTAGGGCAGGATCGCGGGGTGTGGCTGCCCTTCTCCGGGTGACCGTGGAGAAGCCCCCAGCCTTTCTGAACCTGTTTTTCTCTTCAGTGAAATGAGAGGAGGAACCATGATGGCTGCGTCTCAGGCGTGTTCAGAAAAGTAAATACCGTGTTAAATGCACCTGGTCTGGCACAGGGTGTGCACTAAACTGACACAACCTGAAACGGCTCATGGTGTCTCTGTGATAACCCTTGGTTTGCAGATTTGCTAATGGTGTTCTGGAGAAATCACTGGTCTGAGTTCATGGTCAGGCCAGGACTTGAGCCCTTCTGACTAGTTCCTTCTACCTCCTGAGTCTAGAAAACCGAGAACTCAGGGACCGACTCTCTGGCGCCGAGGTCGCTCCCGACCGGGAGTGGGGGGGCTGCAGGGCCTTCCTCGGACACAGGCATCCTGAGTGAGAAGTCAGAGCTGCAGATCGGGGACCTCGCCCCCGAGAGGCCGGGATGGCCTTTCAGTCCTGCACAGTCGAGCCCCCGGGCTTCCTCCAGCCCTCGTGAGGCCCTGCACAGCTGACGTGGCCCCCGGACCCTCCCCATCCCAGCTCTGCCCAGTCCCGGGAAAAGGACGGGGCCACCTACTGTCACAACAGAGCGGCAATGATGACACGGAACCTCGTCACACTCAAAACTGCGCTCAGTAACAGGGCCGCCGCCCTTGGCGACCAAGTCCACACCGAGGACGTCAGAGCCAGGCCGGGGGAGCCCAGAGCCGTGCTGTGGGCGTCAGTCAGCTTCGTGGTGCCCCACCGTGTCTGCCTTCTGTCACTGCCTTCCCTCCGCGCGTGTCCCCCCGAGAAGGGCTCTGCCGTTCTGCGAGGATTCTTGCGCACTATTCCTCCTCCATTCAGTCCAAGCACACTCACTCCAGTCCGGAGAGACACCTGCTGCTGTGAGGGGGCAGAGCCATCCAGACGCACAGGCTGTCCGCATTCTCACTGCGTCATTAAGTCGTCAGGGGGGCCGCTAAGCGCCTTAAAGTGTGACAAGTGTCCAGGTAGCGTCACCGTACACCCACCGGCGGACGGACCCCAGGGAGGCGGGGTGCGGTGGGCTTAGACGCTAAGTGTCGCGGCCCCTCCCCACATTAAGCGTAACGACTGAAGTGGGTGGGACGGAAGCGTCTCACGTGTCCCTGTAACCCCGCACCCACCTGCTGCGCACGCCGAGCACAAGGCCATTTGACCCGGTGACTGGACGGAAACACTCAACCTGTGAGGTTCATTTTCACGGAATGATTGTCACACACGCTCTCATTTGTGCTTCAGGCCCCGCGCAGGTTTCCTCAGAGAACAGCGTGTGGCACTTACCCCGGCCCTCTGCACCTCCAGCAAGGCAGCCCTCTGGAAGGACCTCTCCCACACGGCCAGCTCGCTCCCCAGACCCACGCTGAACACGTGGCTCGCGCCGTGGCCACCGAGGACGCTGAAGCAGTAGGGCCCGTGGTCCTGGCCGTCGGGGCCCCCGAGGCCCAGGGAGAGGGCAGCTGGTGCCCAGCTGTCGTCCAGAAGCCAGAGCTGAAACAGAGGTGGGGGGACGTGGTGGGGGAACCCGAGGGAGCGGGGAGGGCCCCGGGCCACGGTGACCACATCCGGTCGCCACCTGACTCAGGAGCGCAGTACCCTCGGACACGGCTGCTGTGGACTCGGCCCCATAAAGAAGTACGTGTAAGTCAGTTACGTCCAACTTCAGTCATCTGCAAGCATCTTACACTTAGAGTATCAGTGTCGCTTCTTTTCCTGTTTAGCTCTAAAGATAAAAGTCACGAGACGTCTGTGCTGAAGCACGGGGGACGGCGGGGCGGCAGGACTCCCCGCAGAGTGACCGGCCCCCTCACTGCACGCACAGGAGGCCGGGTGGGTCACTCGGCTCCCAGACTTGGGGATGCGAACCCAGAGGGCCTGACCGCACGGGAGACAAGTTTCAGCAATAGCATCAAAGCAAAGGTTAAAACAGCAAAAAGCAGCTGTTGCTTCTGGTTAAAAATTTAAGCAGAAACCGTGAACCGGCCAGTGTGTCTGTGATCACAGGCGCCCTGAGCGGGGTCCTGGCTGCTCTGACCTGTCAGGGTCTCCACCCTCTTCCCCGAGCTGAGCGCACCCTCACCCAGGGAGGAGCCCGACTGCAGAGCTCCCGGGCCCAGGGAGCCGCCGCCGGGGCCGCAGACGAGTCAGTGTCTCAGCCGGGGCCGTGCCTGTGCCCACCCCTTGGCGTCTCTCCCTCTGTCTCTCGGTCTCTGTCTCTGTGTTTCTCTGTCTCTGTCTCTCTCTCTCCCCTCAAGGTTTATGGCCATCCTCTGTCGCCTGCTCGCCCTCTCGCTGTGCAGACCCACACGAAGTGCCCCCACAGCCTCTAGGGCAGGAGAAGGAGTGGGCTGGACGGCTGATGGATGTGACGTGACCACAGCCCCGCGTGGATCGGAGCTGCCCAGAGGCTGGGTCTTCACATCCTGATTCCGAGCTACTCGGATCCCCTGGACCATCCAGCCCAGCCCCGCCCCCCAACTCAAACAGGGCTCGGAGTTCATTCCCTGAATCCTCATGAACTTCCTTGTTGGCCAAACGGTTCTATTTGAAAAATGCTTGTTTTCTGGGCTCTGGCTGGTACGTACAGTGACTGCTGCCGAGGGCAGGGGCCCGGGGGCTCCCGGGGCCGAGGGACGGCTCTGTGGGACCCCACTCTCTCCATCTCCCCGCTCCATCACCCAGGGAGTCCGTCCTCGTGCATCATGTAGAGACACCTGCTGCCCACGGGGTGTGTGTGTGCGAGGTGTGGTGTCGTGTGTCCAGTGCTCTGTCCCCGACCTGGAACGAACCTGCACACAGGTGCACCTTGACCTGGGAGCCCCGGGGTCCTTGACCTCAGACTGCGATGCACAGAAACCACCAACTGACAGGACTGTGGGCCATAAAGCAAGAAGAGAAAGGCGTGTCCCTGACCTGAGCTCTCAGACTCAACACAAGGACTGAGCTTGCGGTGGCGGCTCCCTTACAGGGAGGGGAACCCGTCTGCAGGCGGCCCCGCCTTCTACTGGCTGGGGGTGGGGCTGCACATCTCAGCAGAAGAGAAGCAGCTCTGAGAACCTTCCTCGCCAGTTACCAGCTGCCGCCCTGAGCTCTTTGCTTCCCTCTGAGCCTCCGTTTCGCACAAAATGGGGCGTCCAAGAAAGGTCGTCAAGGACAGCGCAGACAAGGTGTGCGGCCCACGGAGCCCGTCATGGAACCGTGCGTCCTGCTTACACGACGCGCGGTCGTTAAGCAGAGCTGCGTCTCAGCGTCCGCTCAGGTTTGACGTCTAGTATGCAGCTTACTGGTCCCCACAAAATCATCACCACACAGCCCGGCACCCGCTCTCCAGCCGGCACCCGCTCAGAGGGCCTGGCCCCACCCCAGACCACGGAGCCGGAAACCATCTCGGCATCGTCCAGGAAACAAAAGCAACGACTATTTCAGAAAATTATCTGCATTTTTCCTGCTTCTATTTGTGCCTGTGAAACAATTACTGCAGCAGCCCAGGGCATGTAGCAGATAAATAACTCTGCTCTGTTCTCTAGTGTTTTACATTCCCTTCCACGCAAGGTCTCTCTGTAAATGCAGTTCTATGAACGTGTGACAGGATTTTAACGGAGTTCTTCAAATACACGATCACCGTGGGTCTTCACTTCTCAGTGGGCTTTGACAGTCCTTCCAGCGCCACTAACTGAAGAGCATCGCTACGTCTCCACGCACACAGCCGCTGGCTCTCAGGAGCGCCCTGCGTAGAGTCGGAGCTGACGAGTGAGCGCACTCGATCGGGCACGGGGGCCAGGGTCCTGCGGCGAATCGACACGCCTGGGGTCCACGCTCAAGAACAAACAGAGGACGTGAAACGCGCCTCGGGACCTCCTGAGAAAGCCCATGAGGGGCGCCGAGGGCCTTCACAGACGCTGCCGCGTTCTGGAACTCACACTGCTTAGCCTCATAAAAACAACACGGAATAAATGCCGCAGAAGTGAGAGCAAGGACCCACACAGCTCCCTCCCCAGTAACTCAGGAACACACTGTGACGATGACTCAGACACTGGGGACACCGGGGACAATCACCCCATCGAAGGTCCTGAGCTGCCGCAGAGACAGTGAGTGAGTGACCCCCTCCCCCCGCCCCCACAGCCTCACTGACGGCGCACAGGCCCTCCGGGCCCCGGGCCCAGGCCGCTGTCCCGAGCACTTACGTTAGAAACTCATCCTCCTCGGCCCCGTCGGGGCCCCTTTGACACTTGGATCTGCCTCCCCGTCCACAGCCGGGCCTAGGAGCCGCCCTGCCCTCTGGGTGTGAATCCAGGGAACTGGGCCATCTTCGGTCTCTGTGCCTGCGGGAGCCTCACCTCTTGGGGCAGCTCCACCTTACAAGACTTACCCCACCGGGAAGCTACGAGAAAGGTTACTTTCCCCTTGGGTGGGGCCGCGGCGCCCAGGCCACGGGAAAACCCACGCCCCACCCCCAGCTGGTCGGGGCCCCTCCATGGGCGCCAGAGGCACTGGGCTCGATCCCTGCCCGTTAGCCGCGGCCCGGAGCGCCGTCCTTGTCCGTCTGACTTGGGTGGTTCTGTTTCTGCTGCGGCAGGACTTCGGAGAATCACTCAGGCACTCTCTCCTCCGAGCGCTAGTCACTCCCACAGCTCCGCTTGCTGTCACTAAAGCTACACCCGGGGAGACGCCCGCACACCTGTGCTGACGGTGAACAGAACAGCCCTGAGATAAGCTTCCAGGACGCGGCCGGCCCACCTCCCGCGAGGCTTCTGGAAGAGACTCCCCTCTGCGTGCTTGACTTCCCAGCTGATGGAGGTAATAAGGGTCGGCTCCTGGGGGGGCAGGGTTAGCGCAGGGTGCAGACAGAGCAGGGAGCTGGGCCCCGGGAGCCCCAGTCCTCGAGGGGGGGATGTCACGGGCCGGAGGGCACAGCTCAGGGGTGGGGCGCGTGCTTAGTGTGCACGAGGCCCTGGGCTCCATCCCGGTGCCGCCATTAAAATAAACAGGGACTATGATCAACACCCTTTGCCAAACGCCTGCGCAGCTTCGCGTCCCGGAGAGTTCCCGCGCTGGACGGACTGTGGCGCCGGCGCCTCACCTCTGGGTGGGGCGCTTATTGTTCACCGTGTGGAGGCTGAGAGGCTGTTTACAATTCAAGTCACGATCGCGATCAAGCCAGATGACACAATTTTCTCATCTGTTTCGTGGTGACTGTGAAATACAGACACACGATGTTAAGACCTGGAAAAGGAATTTGGGGGGAGGAGAACCTCCCCCGCAGCTGCACGCTGGGTTTCTGGGCTAGATATTAATGGCTCTGCTTCGAAATGGTGATTCAAATGCTGTACTGACATGCTGGGCCTTACGATAACCCCACGTTTATTTCGGTTTTTGAAAAATGAACGAACTCTTACCAAGAGCTTTAAATTCACGTGTGTGAAATAACCAACATCGAGGGTTAAAGGACGTGAGAAAAGGGGAGATTCTGAAAGGTCACTGTCAGGGACACCCGGCAGGACGCTCAGCCCACAGGACACAGTCTCCTTTCTAAAAACGTCCAACTTTGTGACTTTATTATCATGTTCATTATTATCGGTCCTGTGCTGAGTTTAGGACGTTCGCTGCACCCATTCTCCTGGGCAAGTTCATGATCTCATAATTACTTCACTGCACGTGTGTTTATCAAATTCTTTTCAATCTTTGTGGGAAGATACGCTGGATAAACATAGGAGCGCGTCTCTATCTGTTAATAGAAGAGGCTCCATGGTGTATTTGTCTCACATAAGATGCGACGGCCCTGTGGCGACACCCCAGCCCCAGGCGCACGTCTCGGATGCAGGAAGAGCCACGGAAGCACGTGGGAACACCAGCCAGGGGGAAGTCACGAGGAGCCTGCGTGACGAGACAAAGAGACAGACGGTCCCCCGGGTGCTCTTCGGTGGCACTTCGGCGAATGGCGGGAGGACGGACCTGGACTTCCAGCTTATGCTACTGCTTCAGCAGACGGTGCTGAACAACGTTCCCCTTGCTCTTTAAGCCCAAAGGGACACCCTGTTAAGACGAAAGCGTCTAATGTGCCAGGACACTCACCTGGTGAACTTTAAATAGCACCTTGCAGAGGTCATAGGCTTTTTCCGCTCGGCCCCAGTCTAACATGCTCACCTGTGAGGACAGAGGGCGGACACATAAACCCCGTGGGTTCTCACCCGAAACAGGGACCGTGCAAGGGGACGGGGGTGCCGACTAGCTGATTGTGGGAATCACTAACGTACGTGTGTATCAAATCACCACGTTGTTCACGTTAAATATGTGATGACTCGGTCAATCACAGCTCAGTAAAACTGGGAAAAAGTTAAGCACACCTGAAAGATGGATGCCGTTTGCAGTGTGAGAACTCAGACGCGACTCACGGTGTCTTTACCTTCATTAAATTCTAAACCCGGCGTAGGGCGCCTGGAAGACTGACCCAGGCACTGCGGTGGGCCTTCATGGGTGACCTGTGCGCCCTCATGCTGCAGGCGTGGGGACGACGTGTGCAGACACGTTTCTGACACAGGAACGCGGTCACGCAGGGACGTGTCCACCGTACACAGTGGGCATAATTGTAGGAACTCACTCTGGATTCCTCTTAGGTTCAATTAAAGACTAACTTCAGGTCAGAGCTTTTGGGAAGGTGACGGGTTTGCAGGTGGAGGCTGCGCGTCTGCTGGGGCCCCTGCCGCCTCGCCCCTGTCCGGCTCCTGCCCCCGCGAAGGCCCCATCTCCACGCCCAGCTCTGCCAGGGTGGGAGATGCCATCCGGGGCGGGAGTCGGTCCTGCATCTCATCCTCTGGGCCACGGGGACTGTTTCAAGTGCCACCCAACACAGTTCATGTGCCTGATGGACCGTGAGGCCAAACGGAAACGCTGGAGTTTGGAGCAGAGGGAGGGTTAGCGCAGAGCCAGGCAAGGGGAGGGGCGGCTCGTGCCCGGGAACCCCCGAGCTCCCCAATGGCTCCGTGGAGTTTTTATAGGCAAAATTTGGGGTGAGGGCTGCAGGGGTGTGACTGTCTTCTGACTGGCTGGTGGGGAGGAACAGGGTGGGGCTGCAGGGCTCCTGTGCTCAGCCTGAAGCTGCCATCCTCCACCTGGTGGTGGGGCGCCTTAGTTCCTGCAGAAGAGCTCAGAGACACTGCTATGTCTGTTGCTGGAGGAGCAGCCAGGACCCGCACCGAGGCCGCACCCTTGCTCCTCGACCGCTCCTCCCGTCTCTGCACCCCTCCCTTCCCTGATGACAGCTGTTGGAATCTGCCCGTTGGAACTCGGAAGGTCTGGGAGGCTCCTTCCTATGAACAAGAAACGGGGGACGTGGGAAGGATTCGTATCTGGGAGGACCCCCGGGTGCTGGCTTGGTTTCCCCTACTCCTGTTTCAATCTCCCCAGGTCTTTCAGAGGAGCGGGCGATGACCACTCTGGCTGCTTCCTGCTGAAACTGGGGTGGAGTCCTCTCTCGATCTGGGTAGCGGACACTGAATGGGAAACACTCCCGAGTTCTCGGATGTGACCCTGTGTGATTAAGGTCTCAGTCCCGTCAGCTACCATCTTGGCGCAGCAGACCCAGTCAGGAGGAGGAGGCTTGACAACCGGACTTTAATGATAAAATAGCTCTCATTCCCTGAGAAATTCAGGACAAGCTTGGAACCAGTCTGGGCCTGGCCTTCAGGGAGGCGTGCGGTCAGGCAGCTGGCTGCCTAACTTCAGCTAGGAAGGTCGTGACTTCTGATGTGGCGTCTACTACACGGCGCAGTGTCTCCGGGCCCTTCCACAGGAGCCCAGGCCCTACCCAGGTGCATGCCGGTAACTTCAGGCTGAGCACAGGAGCCCCGTCGGAGGAAGGGCACATACTTGCAGGCCTCCCCTCCGATTTTGCCTGTAACAACTCCCTGGTGGTTTGCGGGGAGCTCAGGGCTTTTGGGCACAGGTCACCCCTTCTCTCTGCTTGACCCTGCAACAAATGTTTCTCGGCTCCAAACTGATGTTTTGGTTTGTTTGGCCTCACTGTGTGTCAGCCACATGGACTTGCACTCAGTAATGGAACCGAGCAGGACCCTGCGGGCCTCCCCCGACCCCTCCACCAAGTACAGAAGCCCCCACCCCACGTCCCCTGGATCTTGTCTGCAGGGAGCTGAAGTGTCCCAGGCCTCCCTGAGCCCCAGACAAGCAGGTCATGGCTACGGAGCCACAGGCTCGTGTCTGAGGCACCTTCCTGTGTTGTTTCACAGGCACCGTAACTGCCAGCAGGACACCTGCACGGTGACCGGACTGCAGCCATGACGTCAGCTGCTCCGCCTTGAGCGGGACTGAGCCTGTGGTCAGCACAAGTCCAAGAACTGGCCTCGAGAGAGTGGGATTAACGCTCATAATAACCCACATCTCCGTGGGCGTCAGAACGTGTAGCTTGCTCTGCCCGGGGATGTAAGCAGGCACCTACGACTGTCAGCAGGGAAAGGCTGCAGGCCCAGGCAGACGTCCTCCCCCTGGGAGCATGGCGCCCGGCATCAGCAGCAGGAAGTCACGGAAGATGACCCCCGGCCCAATCCCGCGGAGACGGGATGGTGTCGGACAAGCGGGCGCTCGTAAGCAGCTTTTGGCAGGACGGAGCTCTCAGCAGGAGGCCCCTCTGTCTTGTCACCTCAGCTACACAGTCGCCAACCTTGAACCAGGCGTCCGGCCCAGACGCACTTCAGGACTTCTGCTCACACGGCCCCTTGCCTAACCTGCCGGTCTGTCCACAGATCAAAGCAGCAGAGACGGAGAAGGGGCAGCTCACAGACGGCAGATCTCCTCCCCAGCCTCCCCCTCAGTGCGTGAATGGGCAGCAACCAGAAAAAGCACGAGGCGTCCGCGAGCCGGCACGTGGGGGGCATGGCCACGAGTCCGACCCCCACCTCCATGGGTAACTGAGACCACGTCCCCTCTCCCCTTCAAAACCTCGGAGACGCGTTTGCGGACGTGAGTCCACCTTCTCCCCAGGCTGCTGGCTTTTGTGATTCGAGCAGCCGTCCTTCCTACCAGCGCTTGCCTCCCGAGTACTGATTTCCGAGCGGCGAGCAGGCAGGCCTGAGTTTGGTAACAGTATCGTGAATACTTTCTCCAAATGGTAGTTGATTTTTTTTTATTTTATCTGACCACATCTGACTTGAAATAGAGCAGAAGTTTTAGACAAGGTGTAATAACTCGGCATATTTTAATATTGTGGAACACTCACTGTAGCCCCAGGGGAAATATTCTAAGTTAGATACATACTGGATTTTTTTTTTAATTTTATTTTATTTCTTGTTAGGGGGAGATTAGGTTATTCATTTACTGGAGGCACTGGGGATTGAACCTAGGACCTTGTGCATGCTAAGCACACACTCCACCACTGAGCTACACCCTCCCCAATACATAACGTCTAATATGTGTTCAGTCTACAGATCTTCAGTTACAATATTTCTTTCCCAGTAAATACTTTTTGTGACAATAGAATACACTTGCCTAAGTGACATCCTTAAAACTGCTTCTAATATTTCTTGCATATTCATAGGCAACTGCTATATAATTTATAGCTATAAGATGCTATAAAATTGATTCCATAAGTGTTATTTAACACATTTTAATGGTGTTTAGAAACATGAGTAGCTGAAATATTATTTCCCAGATTCCAGTTTGCAAATCAGAAATAACTGCTCACACTAAGGAGGGACAGCACAGCACCCTGGTTTAACCCAGCTTTTCCAGCATCGATCAGCACACGGGGCAGACGGGGCAGCACCCCCGCCGCTGGCTGCTCCTCTTCAAGAGGCGCTCAGACCCTGCCCTCTCAGCCCCACGTTGCTCCCTTCCTGCCCCATCCTTCCCGCTTCTGTTTGCTCTTTCCTTCAGCACCATCCCTTTCCCTCATCGTGAGGAGCTTAGAAACCATCCTTGAAGACAGGACTTTCTCTGTAATTTCTCCTCAATTATTTGCCACCAAATCTCTGGGCCTTTTAAAAACTCATTTAAACATTCTGACGCGAAGTGTTAGAAACAGGCTGCATCAATGTGGTCAGGGATGTCTCAGAGAAGACCGCTGCCCCTGGGATGGGGGTGAGTGCGTGCTGACCAAGACGGGGTCTGAGAGCAAATCACAGGGGCACTGGGAGACTCACGCCCTGGAGCCATTCGCTCTCATTCCAAAGAGAAATGGACCAGAGACCCTCCTCCTCTCCCAAGAGAGCTGTGTGTGTTGTCTGAGCTCAGACGGGCATGACAACCTCGAGACCCTCCCCGGTGACCCAGCCTCCACCTTCGCAGAGCACGCCAGCCTCACCCGCCCGCCTGCAGGGACAGCGGTGAGATGCCCTGTGAGTGATTAACAGGGCGCCTCAGATCCACAGCCTCACGCTTCATGTCAGCGAAACAAATAAGTAAATGTCAATATTAAAAACTTAACATAAAGTTGCTTTTGATTTGGGCAAAGCAGAATTTGTTATTGGCAACTTGCCTCCAGCTCTGGGATATCAAATCCAAGATCAGACAAAAACACATGTAAATATTTAGGAGTAAATAAATTCACTCACCATATTTCATTATTGCTTTGACAATAAGAGGTTGCTGAATATTAAGAGTAAAACTGCATCTGTTAAATTCAGATGGATTTTCAAACTCATTTATAAGTGTGTAAATAAAGCCCCTCGTGTTCGGCGTGAGCTGGGGGGTATTTCTGCTGGCATTTATTGTCCCGCCATAAAATGGAGGAAAGTGCTGAAGAGATGGTGAGTGAGGGGCCTGGGACCCACAGCCGGGGACCCACAGCCAGGAAACGGAAGGATTCCGTGTGGAGCCCAAAGCTTCCAACCATTAACTTACAACTTTTCCAGGGAGCCTCCCTGCCTAATATTTTGCAGAGTAAACATTTCCACCGCCTTATAACATCTTTCAGTCCCCATTTGAAAACATGCTTCTGTTTATTTTAGACAGTACATGAACGTGATTTAAAACCTTTGGTTTTAAACCAGCATGATGCCATGATGTAACGGCAACGTTTGCTTTTTCTTTCTATTTAGAAAAATGATCGTAGTTCTGGGTCTGCGTGTGAGGAGTTGAACATCACCCTCCCACGTAACAAGCAGGTTGAAGCTGATGGATGGAAGATTCAACAACCCCTTCTGGATCTGTAGGACAAGGGAGGATGCAGGGCAAACCACCGCCCCAAGCCTGGGGGCAGCAGACCAACACAGGGCATCTCATGTTCTTGGAGCAGAGACTCCTGAGCAGAAACACGGCAGGAACCAGCGCCGGGGCCAGAAACCCTGCCTTGTAATCAGGGAATTGCTGGAGGCTCAGAGCGGACAAGTCTGAGTTAAAAACTCCAGGGGGCCCAGTCACTGGGTGACCCATGCAACACTGTGAGGTTCGCCTCCAGAAGCTCGTCCAGGTTCTCATGGAAAACACTGGGGAAGAACCCCCTGGGTCTCCGGCGGGGGTGGGGGGAATGGGGTCACTCTGGAATCCCCAGAGCATCCTGTTCTCCCCAGGGGAACCCGTGAGCTGGAGCCTCACCTGCTGGGGTTTTCACAGCCTAACTGGCCTGGGGAGGGGAAGCTCTCAACTCCAGCCCCCTCCAGCCATCCTGTCCCGCCTAAGTGGGGAGAAGAAACTGAGAAACACGTGTGACATCCACCGTCCAGAAGCACAGGCTTCACTAAGAGACTGAGACCTGGTCGCAGGACCACAAGCAGCTTGTCCCCTGTCCCCCCCACCACCCCAGCACGGCACTGAGGGACCATTTACAGCTGATACTCTTACCCGTGCCTCATGTCCAGGTGGTGAGAAAGATAAACGCAAAAGAAAAACACCACATCTTGGCATATCATTTTCAATTATGTAAAGTTAAAGGTTAAAAAAATCCTGACTGAAGCCAGAGTGAGGAAAATCTTAACTACAGAGGAACAAGACAAGAATTACTGCAACGTCTCCTCACCAGAGGAGACAGACAGACGGCCAATAATCACATGAAACGTGCTCCGTGTCCTACGTCGTCAGGGGAGGAAAATTAAGACAAGGCGCCACAGCCACACAGCTGATCGAGTGGCTGAAGCCCCACCCTGGCCGCACAGAACGCTGGCGAGGCCACAGCGCAGCGGGAACGTGCCCCGCTGCGGGGGAAGGCGGGCGACGCAGCCCCTCGGGAGGAAGTTGCTCACCAACCTAAACACGCTCCCACCATCCGATCTGGCGGTCCCGCTCCTTGGTGTCTGCCCACAGGAGCGGAAAGTTCACGTCCACGCAGAGACCTGCATGGGGAGGTGCCTCCCACACATGGCCTCACCCCGCCTTTTCCTTTAAACTGCAAAGCCCGGGAAGACGCCACGTCATCTGTCTTTGCTTCCTGCAGAGTTTGCTCAGCGCCGTTTGAGGTTCAGCCACTAAATTCTTTGAGACTTGTGAGCTTGCTGCCTCCACCCACCAAAAAACAATCTAAAGGGTTGATTTTTCCTCTATGCAGTTGACCTTTGAACAGCGTGGGTTTGAACTGTGAGGCCCCACTGCCACGTGGACTGTTTTCAATAGTAAGTACGTGTAGTAAACGCAACGTGGTCTGAGGGCGGTCGGGCCCTGGGTGCAGAACTGCAGGCACACGGGAACCACGCCCAGGAGGCCCCCACCGTGTGGAGGTCCAGGGTTCCCACTGTTGCTCAGGGTCAGCCGTCTCCTCCTCAGAGGGCACTGGACGGCATTTCCAAATCACGCAGCTCCACCCCAAAGCTACGACACTTATCATCAGTATTTATATGAACAGATGCGCTACATGTTTATTTACATGCTCAATATTTACTTTACAGATTATACAACCGACGACCAAGGATGTCTTCTGCATCTTAGGTCTGACGCTAGATGTGAAGGAAGCAAAGTTGGACACAACATTAAAGGAGCACCCCGACCAGTGGAAAATAAGCAAATTGGATCTGTAGCGTTTTACCAATACAGAGGAGCTCCCCCAAAGTCATCCCCAGTCTCACAGCACCTCTCAAGCAGGCCCTGACTTGGTCTCACTTGTAGGTGACATTTAGCAACAACAGTTCAGATGACCAGATGTTGAAAAGCTACATGAAGCCGTTAGGAGGTGGACAAACACATCAGGTGAATGAGTCTGGATTTCGGGTTGACTGTTCATGACCCTCCTGCCTTCGTTCCTCCATTTCTTCCTGTGCCTCACTGGTGCTGAGTGCCCTGGAAGTTATGTGGATCCAGGAGGAACAGGTGGCTCCTCCATCCTGTAAGCATGAAGAATCCAGTGACACGAACACGCAGGCTGAGCTGGCGCTGTGGAATCGGAGACCTTCTATGCTGAGGCTGCCAAAGTTCATACCGCGAGACAGACCCCATCACTGCCCGGGAGCAGGCCCGTCTCAGTCTCCGGGGAGGCCTCCTCCTGGTGTCTCTAGGTGGTCCTCATTCAGGATCACCAGCACTGACGGCCGCTCTCCGCCCGCAGGCCCGTCCCGGTCGGCGGCGGCTGTCGGGCCCCCGCCGGCTCCTCCTCCTGCAGCCACGACAGCCCACACCGAGCGTCCGTGTCCGGGAATCAGCGCGCGCGCAGGCCCCGCTGTGCTCCTGGGCCACAGAGGATGTGCGGTGCTCTTCTGACGTGATCGGTGAGCTCGTGTTTACACTCAAAAAATCGAATTGTGAAACTAAGCACTTTCTCCAGGAGAACAAACTCCGTATTTCAGTGACCTGAGGTCTGGGCTGCCGGCAGGAGTGCTGGGCGGATGTGACGTCTGCAGCAGCGTCGGGCCCCGGAGTCCGGTGCCGTTGGTGTGGGCGTGGGGCTGATTCAGGCTCCCAGGGCGGCGCCCTGAACCGTCCTTCTGGGCCCATCCGGGGTCTTGCTTTTCCTGCACAAGCAACCGCGTGGAGCAGACACACCCACTCACTCTTCTCGATGTCGACGAAACCGTAGTTACCAAACGATGCTGCTGCTGCTCAGCTGGAGAGGAGGGGGAGGGGGGGAAGTGTCTCCTGCAGAAACTGTTCGGAATGGGAGCTAATGAAAGGAGCGCCTGCCAGGAGGTGCCTTCCCGGGGCAAGAGCGAGGCGCCAGTTACAGGGGAAGGTGAGGCGGCAGGTGTGTCATTACCACAGGGTCATGCAGCCCTTCCTACACCAAGCATGCAGCCCCAGTCTCAGAGGAACCAGAAACCAGGGAGGGAGGGCACCCTGGTCAGAGACAAGAGTGGGTGGAGACAGAACCAGGGTGGTGGACAGACAGACAGACAAGCACTCCTGCAAAGCACCTGCTCTCTGCAGACGCCCTCTGAACGGGCCCCACAAAAGGGAGGACATGCTGCCTGACCCCCAAATGCCCAGAACCTGGGTTTCTGGAGCATTAGCGACACAAGGCTCTGATGATCGGCGGTGGCCATCGGCTCGTGTGGGACATTAATGACCAGCTGTAAGGGAGCGAGGCAGCTCTGCTAGGATTCTGGGCAAAGGAAGTGACGTCTCTCAGGGTGCAGACTGGTTGTGGGGACTGGAGCAGGGATTTCCTGCAGCTCTGGTGTGGCCGCAGGCCCAGCACGGGGTCACCAGTAGCAGAACTGGGCCAGCTCACCTCACTGTGCGGAGCAGCCGGGCTCTCAGGGAGAGCCTGACCCCCGCCCAGCCCTTTCCATCTCTTAGCTCAGATGAGTGCCTTCCCCAGCTCGGTTCAGGATTTGGGGGGGGGGCACGAGGTGTCCGTGAAAAGCCGCAGTGCACCCCGCATTCTCCTAAAACACCTGTGATTTAGAAGGCGTTGTAGCCAAACCCAGGGAGAGGGAGGAGGAGGGCCTGAGGGCTGCCCACTGGGCTCGGAAGTGGGTCGGGGAGGCGTGGTGTCCTGCTCTGCCTGGGGACCCGGCCCCAAGGGGCTGCATACGGAGGGGCCCTGGCCGCGGCGGGCCTCGCCCCCAGAGCAGCGATCTGGGAGGATGCCAAACCCCTGAGCACACTATTTGCTATTTACGTGGGAGGAGACGTGCTTCGGGACAATCCCAACAGCTGAGGTCAGGGATTCAGTCCCATGATGTGCTGTTCTGACGCCACCGCCAAGAAAACCGGCCACGGGATTTCCCAACACACAAGCAAAGCCTGGCGCTGATGGGAAGCGACCTTCTCCACCTGCTGGTCAGGGAGGCCCTGCGCCCCCAGAGCAGAATTTCCGTCCATGAAATGGAAATTGGCCCTGGGAAGTAGATTAAACCGTCTGCTCCTGGAACAGGTAGAGCACTGTGATCACGTACTTAAAGCGTCCCTCACGCTTTAGAACGCTGTGCGTGGGGAGACCCAAACCTTGAGAGTCTTAGCTAACGAGGAAACTAAAATCAGAAGGACTTTCCGACCCGGGACCTGGGACCTCCAGGCACATCCCCCCGGTTCTGGGGGTGGGGACCCTGCTTCGGGGGGAGGGGGCTGACCTCGGGGAGGCTGCTTCTCCCTTAGCCGCAGGGAGCGGGAGGCACCTCGGCCCGAGCCTGACTGTCATGGCGCATCCCAGGTCCTCAGCGCCCCTCCCCCCGCCCCGCCCGCTTCTCCGCCCACAGGGAGGCAGGCAGCTCAGTGTCTCCTTCGTGTCAAAGTGCATCTAGCAAGAAGCATCAAGAGCAACTGGGGAGCATCGTGCGTCTGGGGAGAACTCGGTGACCGGGCAGCGGTGGCGCGAACTCGCCAGCACCCGCAATTCACAGCCTTGGTTTTTGGAAAACAGGGGTCCCCGGGGGAGCCCGGGCCTGGGTCCTGGGACAGAAAAGGGCTCGGTGGAGAGGCCGATGGGGTCTGATGGAGCCTGTGGTTTCGTCACCAGAGCTGGACCTCCCTTAACCGTTCAGTTTCAGCGATCAGACCACAGTCAGTTACGGGGTCGACACTGGGGGAACCTGGAGGGAGGGCGTGGAGAAACCCTACCACGGTCCAGCTTTCCCGTAAACCCACAGTTAATCAAAAATAAAACGCTTGCTAAAGACCAACGAAAGGAAGACACGCATTCGC
Organism: Camelus ferus; assembly: GCF_009834535.1. Taxonomy (NCBI): domain Eukaryota; kingdom Metazoa; phylum Chordata; class Mammalia; order Artiodactyla; family Camelidae; genus Camelus; species Camelus ferus. Next base: position 863,208 of record NC_045710.1, on the reverse strand, counting down.
GTCTAGACGTCTGAGGGCGAAACTTGGTTTGTCCTTTATTATTCTCAGGTTTTTAAACCGACTTACTGAGGTATGACTGCCATTCAAAAAGCTGTGTAAACGTAATGGCTACAACTTGATGGGCTGAAGATGAGACACTGGTGAAACTGATGGTATTTGCCCCGAGGCCCTCAGCCCTCCCTCGTCAGGGCTGGCAGGTGCCGGTGAGGAGGGGAGGAGAGGGAGCCCGTCTGCGCTGCTGGGGGGAACGTGACAGGGGCAGCGGCTCCTCAGAGAAATAAAAACAGCCGCGCTGCGAGCCGGCCATTCCACTCCTGGTTCTTCATCCCAAAGAAACGGGACCTGGGCCTGCAGATACCTGCACCCCCGTTCAGGACAGCAGCACGCAGCCGGCCAGGGCTGGGAGGCAGTCGCACGGCCCGCTGACGGGCGACGGGACGGCGAGAACGGCCGCCTGCACACAGGGAGCAGCACTCGGCCTCAAAGGGAGGAGCCCCTCTATCCACTTCAGTGGCAGAAAGGTCACGACACTGAGGGGGCTGCATACAGATTGTTAGGTTTCCCGAAGCCGTCAGGTTTTGTCTGTGGTTCTGACGTTCTGACTCACAGAAAGGGAAACTGCTTTCACTGATGAACTTCTAGGCCGGGCATCCACATTATATGCGGCCAATTTAGGGAAAATGGTGCAGGTGGGAATTGGAAAATAAATTGCAAACTGTAGCGCACAGCATTAAATTTCTATTAGGACCCAACAAAATTGGACTGTTCGGCTATTCTGATAAACCTTGGAAGAGCTGAGGGAAAACAGCTTTTTAAGTTCTGTTCTTTGCCCATTAAATCAGAATGAGGAGAGGGCGCCGTTCTGTCTTGTTTGCTGTCTGGACTCTTCAGCCGTATAACTGGTGCTCTAAGACAGCCAAGCTCCTGCACCCCCACCTCAAGTCAGCTGGCCCTGTAAGCACGAGGACATCCCAGTGTCCTGATGGCTGTTCGAGCTGAAGGACGAGCACGGCGGGTTAATTTAGGACTTTAAGAAAAGCCAGTGGGTCCCCGCAGACCCCTTCCCGCCGTGGGGGTTGGAGGAGGGCGCCACGGCCATGCCCACTCTGGCCTCGGCCGAACAGCGGAGCTGGTCTTCGCTACTCTTACAGGAGGGCTGGTCAGCACCTCCCGGGCCCTCCAGGGCGTGCTTACCGGAGGAGCCACGAAGACATGGAAGGACGAGCCCTTCAGGGCCAGAACTTGGGTCTGAAGGTCTGAGAGGAGCCGGCCCCATCCAGCCTCTCGCTGGCCCACCCCATGTGCACAACCTGCAGGGGAAAAGCTGCACATTAACCACCAGATCTCAGCAGGAGCGCAGGGTCGGGGCGGGGGGACCGCGTCCAGCACGCTCGCGTCCGCGGACTGGACACCGGGAGGGCTGGGTCGGTCAACGTCCAACCGGCAACCAAGCAGACACGACACGAATGTGCCACGTCTGGGGTCGCTCGCCCACAGCTCTGCGAGGGGCCAGGCTCCGCGCATGAGCTCCTGCGTGGCCTTAGTCTTGGCCCGTGCCGGGCTTCTCCGCTCCCTCAGAACTGTGCCTTCCATATTTATTTTTTCACTTTTTTACTTATTTATTATTATTTTTTCTTTTTTAGGAGGAGGTAATTAGATTTACTATCTACTTATTTATTTTTTTAATGGCTGCACGGAGGATTGAACGCAGGAGCCTGTGCAGGGAAAGCTGGCACTCTGCCACGAGCTACGCCCTCCCTTCTGCCTGTTTTTTAAAACAGTATTTCCTTACACTCTCTTAGGGGTTAGTATTTCAGATTTGTCTACGCGGTTGCAGAAAGCCCTAACCGTAAACTCCACACCTGTGTGAACGTTAGTTAACACACACGGGAGAAGCGGTTGTTCCTTCATAGTTCAGCTTCCTAACAACAGTGAACATAATACTGGGCATTGAGCCTTCTAAACCTAGAGACGCAAAACACAAACCGCAGCGATCAGAACACGACCTTAAAAGTTAATGAAAACAGAAACACGGAATCCAGCGCGTGAACTGAAGTTGGCTTCCCTGAGGTTCTAACGTGATGTGCTCGCAGGCGGTGGGAAGAGGAATTTCGTTTTAATTTTCCCGTTTCCTCATTTTGCTACGTTAACAACAACAAAAATCCTGCACAGTGAATATTAAAACATTCTGCACATTTAAACAAAACGAGGAGTAAGTCATCACAGACGCGCCGACCGCTTTATGAACCGAAACGTCTGAAGGCAGGCGTGCCCCCCCGGGTCGGAGACCCGGGAGCTCGCAGGAGAGCCCTCACGGCAGCCGGCAGCCGCGGGCTCGAGCTAGGTCACCTCCTTCCCATCTTTACCTGACAAACCACTGCCGGTTCCGCCTGTGCCTGGTGAGAGGCTTCCTGGGCCAAGGCGCCAGGGGACATTTTACAAAAATGCCATTTTCACAGTGTTCCTAGCAACAGACAAGCGGAAATCACGTCTCCTGTTTACGGAGAGTGGCGGCCACAGCCCAGCGGGCACCACGCTGCTGGGCCTGGGTGCTGAAGCCGGGAGCTAGGGCGTCAGGCCGGCCTAGACGCAGGAGCCTTGCAGAATGGCCCGCTGTTTCCCTGGCTCGTGAGCCTGCCCGTTCCCTCTGGGCTCAGCCAGCGTCTCCCGAGGACGTAGGAACCACGCCACCGTGGTGAGGTTTCAGTGCTAAAGCAGGCAGTCTACTGTGAGCAGACAAGAAAGCCATTTCATATGTGTCTCGGAGTCATGTAACGTCGCTGGTCTCCATTTTCTGTGATTAGCTCCCGTGGAAATTCCGAGAATCTGACGCTGAGCCACGGGAACCCCTCCCACAGCGCTGGCGGGCCCGAGGTCAGGGGAGTCAGGGCTCTGGAAAGCGCGCCGATGCAGCTGACTCCCTGAGCGTCTAGTGGCCTTGAAGCTGACCACATGGATTACCTAGAACACCTCGGATCGACTGACTCCCCCCTTTATGTCTGGTTGGGTCACACAGATACACTTTCTAACACGAGCGGTAATACGGCTATAAATCGTAAGACGTGCTCAGTTTCCATCGTTAACACCTGCTCCGTCGTAGCCGCGTTGTTTGTGTTCTTACCCTTTGAGTTTTAAGAGTTCTTTGTATATTCTCGATAAGAAGAACTTCATTTTCTCTCTAGCAAGTCTAGCAGACCCTTGATATTTCTAAAATGAATTCAAGGAGTGATTACTGAATCCCACACTCACTGCTGTGCGAGCACGATGATTTGTACAACTTACGTAACACAGGATTCATTCTGGGTACGGTTACCAAAACCAATGAACTGCAGATACACTGAGTGAAAACACACACAGTGAAGGAACATACAGAACTGCAAACATACACAGTAAAAAGCGGGTTTGCTCAGAAATCAGCCTCCGGTACGTGAAGTCTGGATGTGTGGTGTTAAGGAAGCTGCATTGGTTATTTTAAGCTGGTGCCTGTGATCATCCTTCTGAACGTCTTTGAGGGGCCGGTGTTTGGATACTTTTTTCTTAGTTCAAATTCATCAGAGCCAATGAGCTGCCCTGTGGTTTGGGACAATATCCACCCCATTATGCTATTTGCTGATAGGGCTGCCTTCTTAGCGGTGGGCTGGGGGCCACTGGGTGACACTGGGGCAGGGACTCTGGACATGGAGCCAAAGTTACTCGGAGCCCTGTGTCCCCGTCCTCACCTTCAGAACAGGACTGACAGCCAGGCACACGCCTATTCTGGGGGCAGGAGCAGCGGTCTGCACACGGGTGCTGGCATCGCACAACGCCAGATCGTCTCAGCACCCTTCTGGGTACACTCTTCTGGGACTCTGCTCCCCTCTGGGTCCGCATCAGACCCCACACTCTCTGAGGGCAAGGCTGCGTGCCCCGCCATCTGCCCCGCGTCCGCATCACACCCCACGCTCTCTGAGGGCGAGGCTGCACGCCCCGCCATCTGCCCTGCAGTGCAGGACTGGCCGAGGGGCCTGGTGCCTGCTCCCTGAAGGAAGGGGTGTCGTCCTCCCTCTGTCACTGCGCACGTCTGCACGAGCAGCGGAATGGGCACGCAGCAGGGCGTGCTGACGGGGGCATCAGGTCGGCCGGCTGGAAGGCCTCGGTTTTACTGACGACTGTCAAAGCATGGAGCCAGAATTTTTAGAAAACATAGAAAACTGTTTCAACTCTAAATCGCTGCAAGTTTTCGAGGCAGCAGCTCAAACCTGTGCTTTGATGCTCCATCTGTCACCAGGAACCGCACCGAGCTCCTCCTCCTGCCTCTGCGTCGGTGCAGCTGGTGGGGACACAGAATCATCATGGTCCAGGAGAAAAGTAAGCGGCAGGGAAGCAAGCAGCCCCTGCAGGCCCCCAGCAGCGCCGTGCGAGGCCCTGGGCCCCCAGACAGGCCCCCCCCCCCGCTGAGAACCCCGGCAGGCAGGGCCTGCAGCCTGGGGTCCTGGGGGGGCGGGGGCGGGGGCGGGGACACATTAATTCTTTTGTCTGCAATGGGGAAAACTCTGCTGGGATCTCCCTTCATTTTTAAAATCTCGCATTCCAGTGCTGCCACGTCTCCCCGTCCTCTTTCTCTTCATGAACTACTTGGTCACGCACTGCAGTTCAGACGCCACGAGGGAAGAATGACGCACTGGGATCTGACTTGTGGGAACTTAAGATGGCTGTAACCCCCACAGACATAAAAGTGTAGATTAATGGCAGACAGAGAGATGCTGACAGACAGACAGACAGGTACACAGAGTTGCATCACAGACGGTCCGGCTGAGCGACGAGCTGAGAACATGAGTCCTAGCTGAAGCGGGAAGCCGGGCTCTCTAGCACAGCGCAGCCTGTGTTGTCCCCGTGAGAGCCCTTCAGGGACAGAGGTACCGTCGATTCCAGCTCAGCCTGAGAGTCACTCTTTCTCAGGAGACCCGGGCGCCAGCTGGGACCCCAGAACCACATCGCCCAGAGCAGGTCTCCCCACTGCCCCCAACCCTAGTCAGGCCGCCTCCCTCCTGGGGCCGGGCCGGCGTTGGGTTTGCTGTTTCCCCTCCCAGGTCTGGTTGACACAGCGCTGGGCACAGCCCTCGACAGGAGTTAGACGCTGAGGAGCCAACTGGGGGCTCCTTTCCTGGCCAAGGGGTCGACGCACAGATTGTTAATAATCTGAAACGTCTAAACATTGGATGTGAAGTTGATGAAATTCCGTATGTAACTGAAGTCTGCCTAGATTAATTAGCAAAGAAATACGTTACCGCTTAGCTATTACTGGGAACACTGGCAGCTTTACCAGCCTTTTTTAGGTATACGCAGCTCACAATTTCAAGGGAAGCTGATTTTATCTTTTATGGCTTATTACATAATCCAAGAAGTGTATATTATAATTTAATGAACACATACCTGACTATATTAAATCAACGGGATCTAACCATTAAAATAAAAGAGCGTAATTTCATTTATCTTTTCTGATTCATTTCTATAGAAAAGTCCTTTTTCTTTGTTTCACCTGAATGAGTCAAAATAATTCGTTTAGCATCTACAAGATAATGACTGTACAACTGGTCTGTTCCTTTTCACAGGAAAAGCTAAACAACGCGAGTTATTTAGGCTTCTTTTACATTTGGTGATTAAGGAGCCATGTCTCCCTTTAATTCAGGTTTTCAAGAAGAAATTCATTTTGGAAAATAGGTTCTTGCTATTTTCGTAGGGTAAACACGTGTCCTGGTTTTCCTGGGACAATTCTAAACCTGCTCCTGTGGTCTCAGCGTTACTGTCAGGTTGTTCTTCACCCCAGAAAGAAGTGCCCCAGCTTGGATGACGAATTACAGTCACGTTACGCACCAGACGCCAGAGCCTAACACTCTACACCCCAGGCCTCTGCATTGTCCTCCCAACTCTGTTCGCTTTTGCTTTTGTTTGCCAGTCTCAGTGGCTGTCAAGCATCTTTATTTTTTCATATTTATTCAAATATTATTCTTGCTACACACCAAAATCAGCAGTTAATTGTTCAAAGTGAGAAAAAGAATCCTTTTTTGAAAAACAGGATGCAACACCATAAAACTAACCTCCTATAATGCAAACAAAATGTTTAGTGTTTAGAGAAAATGGGAAACAGTCTCCTGAAAGCCTGGCAGGAGTTGGTTCTTTCTTAATCCTACACAGTGAGGCTCCTCTGTAATATTTCCTTCCAAAAAAACTAATTCAAGCCCTTGAGTAAATTCAAAGTTACACAGAAATTTTAAGGTTGAAAAAAATGACTTTAGATTACCCATGACAGCTTTCTTATTTTCTAGATAAGAAACCAGGAATCAAGTGTTAATTTGCTCAAACGGCACCACCAGAGAAGGGATCGCGTGGGACCAGAATCCAGGTTTTATTCATATAAAGCCACCCAGACTGGCATCACACGAACATGGTTAACAGGAGGTGATAAATTTCACTAAGATAAAACCAAAGCAAAATTATTCCATGGCCTCGGAGGGTTTTGAACCATAATTCACTTAATGTTCTCTGTGCTGGGAGTCAGGTCCTCAGACTCCGTTCAGGGCTCTCTCCTGGGGCTCATTTTTAAGCAAAACAAAACCCATCTTGACTTCCAGGCCGGTGCCCTTCCCAACCTGCCAGGTGACTCAAGTACAGCCATGAACCCCAGGGGTCCTCAAACCCATGAGGTCCAAGTCCCGGGAGGTCCACACGTCAGCAGGGCGCCTTCTCAGCACAAGGGGTGCTCATGGGTGCAGACTTGACTGGTTCCAGACTACTGAGCGTGAGCGATGTGTTTGGAAAGTCCCAGGGGAGGGCGACTCCCCAGCAAGGACCCTAGAGAAGCCGGGAGGAAGGGGCTCTGGCCGCGGGCGCTCCCCATGGTGCGGGAAGAGCCTCTGACTCAGCAGAAAAAGGCTCAAGGGACATCGTGCCGCTACTGATTGTGCCGACAGAACCCTGACCTCAAATGGCAAGCTGTTGTCGGGGGCAAAGGCACTGACCTGGTCTGTTCTCCCGTCCGTCAGCTTTGGGAAATAAATCCAGAGAAGACACATGACGTGTGAACCACGGGGAGGTGTGTCCCCAGTGGAAAGTCCAAGAGAAGCGTCTGTCTTAGGAACACAAGGTGTAGCAAGGAAAGTGTGTTTGTGTGTGAGCACGAAGACGAGTCCTCTGTTGTCTGAGGACGTTTGAGGGACGTTACATCAAACAGCCCCCCTCCCTCGCTGCCCCATGTACACAGACACAGCTGTTCACAAGTTCAGAGAAACATAAAAGGAATACAAGGTAGAGGAAGTTTGCCTAGTGTTTCTTTTCTAATTTAAAGACGCCGACTAGAAGGGTTTAATTTAAAACATGGCTCTAATTTCCTGTCTTTTTCAGTAAACGTTTGATTGGCAGACACTTTCCTGAATGTCTTCCACTTTGAATCAAATTTTATCACTAAGCACTATTTAGAGTATTTATACACACTATTTAACGCAAACTGAACGATTCTTTGGTTTTCTTAACTTGAGGCTGCAATGGTGCTTCCTCAAACCTAGGGAATTAGAACCAGAAAGCTAATGGGCTATGAAGTTTTAAAGGTTCACGCCTGCAGCTTTGGCTTTGACTTTATCAGAAAGGAAACAGGGAGTAACACAGGGACTTCAAAGCTCGCTCCCCTGACACAGCTGAGGACTTGCACCCCTAGTCAGCACGCACCCCTCGAGCCAGGAAGTCGGGCGTGTTCAGGGCTGGCCTCTGCTCTCAGAAGGAAGAACTGAGGGTTCCTCATGAGGCAGGGAACATGGGTCGAGGTAGGGGCCCCCCAAAGTGAACACACCGGTCTGCGTGGGGGGGGGGCGCTCTTCCCCAGCAACAGGATCTGTGGCGTCAAAGGCCTCCCCAGAGCAAAACTTCCCAAATGAGGGCGCCATCTGAGAAAACGACACGAATCCAGAACCTACGCGCTGTAACTGACTACACTTCAATGAAAAACATTCCGAATTACACGGGCGTGTCTCCGCCATCGATCCCCTCTAAGCTTAAACGATCACACCCAGTTACCTTGTGACCACGGCCCCCTACAGAACGCGGCTGCCCACAGCACCGAGATCCGGCTCTCAGGGCGGAGCGGCTCCCGGCGCCACTCCCAGCACAACGGCAGTTTTACGCGGGGGCACTGAGGGCGCGGCCCTGACTTGGGTCTGACGTGTGCTGGGGCTTTCCTATCCACGTGTCCGAATCCAGCTTCAGAAACAGAAAGAGGCTGCTGTTGGAGACTTGCACGATCCACACAAACGCAGTCCTACCTGGTCACCAGGAGAACAGCCCGTATTCACCATTCTCACCTGCAGAGAGAGGGGAGCAAGGAGTCATTGTGACATGTGTATTAAAGCCGTAATTTCCCACCCTGTCGAGTTGACAGCTGAAGTTAATCAGCTGCATGAAGTGCCCTTGGAAACAAGTGTCTTTTAGGAAGCTTTTTCCCCAAAAAACAAGAGCAGACACAAATGCATGGTAGCGGCTCTCATCACAGAAAACCCAAGACGAGCACTCGGTCTGCTCTGTTTCTGGCATCAGCATTTTGTGAAGTGAGGCAGTGGGGCAGCTGCTGCTCAGAGCTCAGCACCTGAGGGTCCGGGGACGTGGTCGCTGCCCTAGGTGATCAGGGTCGTTACGGTTCCCACATCTCACACCGCTCCTTCCTGGGTCCCCCAGCCATCCTGCATGGTGGACCTCACTCCCCCGGATTTACAGCACGGCCACAACTACGCAGCTGGGAAGTGGCTCTGAGCCCGCAGTTCTGGCTCTAGAGCACTCGTGTCTCCTCCCCCCGCTCTGCCTACGAGCTGCTCTGTGCGGGAACCATCGGCCTGAAGGGCTCTCGTGGTCACGCGCATTCTGCAAGTGTCCGTCCACCACCACCTGGGTGTTCCTTTCCTCCCGTCCACCCGGATACCTTTGGAAGTCAAAATGTCAGGTAGGAGAACTGAGGTCCTAGAGAGGAGCGGGTACCTCCAGTGCAACGGAGAGCCCCATGGTCTGTGGAATAGAAACCTCACAGGGTCTGAAACTGCTCCAGCAGCCCCCGGAAGGTGGCGGCACGTGAGAAGAGGGGGCGGTGGGCTGCTGCTGGGGCCGTGACTGGCTGGCCAGAGGGCGTCCAAGGACACCAGGCCCCTCCTCCACAGTGGCCCGGGGACGGAGCCAGCTCTGGGCTGCCAGCGTGGCCCGCGGGGCACGGCACTGGCCGGGAATGAGAACCAGCAAACCGTCCCCGGCCACCTCTGGCCGAGCGCTGGTCCTCCCATGAGCCCCGCACTGCGGACGCCAGGAATCACCTCGGGGACCTTAATGCTGCACGGATGCTCGCCTCCCGCCACATCTCAACCTGCCAGCTATTTTATGTTTTAACTTCGTGCTGACTTTGATCATAAGATGGTTCTCCCAAGGAGACAGAGCACTCTTCCTTCCTGGGTACCTGCAGTGAACCAGGAGTATTCTTGGTAGCTGGGCCTCTTTGTAAATTTCCTCAGTGTTTTGGGAAATGACATCTTGAACCCGATTAGGTTCCCCAAATAAAAACGCCACATCACACCGACGCGCTTGGGTAAAACGCACATAAAGGCACCTGCGCGCAAATGTTTCTGTGCAGGCGGGAGGGGAGCGACCAGCGCGAAGAATCCGGACGCTTGGTTGAGCCTCTGCTCTTACATCAGTCATTACAGCTTTGCAATGACTCAGTTGTTTAACTTTTTTTAGTCAGAGAGATTCGACATGTTCTTCTGTTTAATGTTATTACCAATGTGTTAGGCTCAACCGCAAGTAACAAAAAAGTCTTAATTATTTTTGTGGACACGATGGGAGGTCCGCACTCACATTCTGCAGCGTCAGGTGGCTGATGTTTGCTGACACGGCCCTGAGCCAGTCGGCGCTGTCCTGGGCTGTGTGACACTGCAGGAGCCCCGTGCTGCCCCCGTCTGGGGCCAGCACCTTGAACGCGCCGGACCTGCGGGAAGAGCGGAGACGCTGGAGGGGGCCCCTCGGATCCAGGAGGGGCGACCGGAGGGGGCGGAGGTGACCCCATCCGCAGTCACCACGGCAAACCCAGTGCTCAGCCAGCCCGTGTCAGGACCTCAGGTAGGTTTACTGAAAGCAAGCTCAAGGCCCTGACATCCGTCACCAATAGCTGTTCCTATTTACTGAAAATATGGAAGGCAATTCAGACAGGAAGTACGCCCTGCTCTCGCGGGAATGGTGGCGTTCCTGTCTGACGGGGTCCTGAGCCCAGCTTTTTGAAGACCGTTCATCGCGGTATTTGAAGCTCCTGACACAGGGTGACGGCGCAGGTCAAGCAGCAGCGTCACTCAGCGCGAGGCGCGTTTACGGCCGCATGCACACTTCTGATTTACAAAAGGGCTTTCGAAGAAGTTGGTTCTCCTTTATTTTCACTATAAAAACCGCCCTGCTCCAAACCTACCGTGACAGTTCTCATAACAGCAACGTAACTGTAACTTTCAGTAGTTCTTTCCTACCCTGCACAGCCTTTCTGTCCAAGGGAATGCACACACATCTACTGTCACAGGCTGACGTGCGTCCCCCCAGAATCTGCACGTGGAAGCCCCAGACCCCAGTGCAGCGTCTCTGCAGACGGGCCTCCAAGGAGAGAAGCCTGAGCGAGATCGGAAGGGGGGCCCTGATCTGACAGGACTGCTGTCCCTGTGAGATGAGGCCCTGAGCTGGTCTCCACCTGAGGACGAGCTGCAGAGCCGGCCACTGGGCAGTCAGGAGGAGACTCCTCACCAGGCACTGAACCCCCCGGAGCTTTGATCCTGCACATCCCGCCTCCAGAACTCTGAGAACATACGTTTCTGTTGTTTAAGCCCCAACCTACGGTACTTTGTTACTGCAGCCTGAACTAACGTAATTATTACAATAAAGGAGTGTCATTTATACCTCTGTTCCTTTTTTAAAGAAACCATGTATCTAATCCATGCAGTTTGCATTCATGTCCTTAAGGAGATAATTGAAAGGTTAAAAAAATAACAAAACAAAACAAACCTTTTTTCTTAAAAAAAACAAGATTTGCACTAAATTACACTTTAATAATCTTTCAGATGTGGGTTTAATCATGGTTTCATTAAACAGACAGAAGGATGTGACAGAAGGGAAGGAACCGGAGATGACATAAAACAGCCCTGCACATTCAGGGCCGAGGCCGCCAGAGCAGGCTCCCTGACCGCACAGCCCTGTCTTTCCGGGAGCACACATCCCGGCCAGGTGTCAGTCCCGCCCTGGGGAGGCTGCCTGGGTCAGAACACAGGGGCCCTTTACAGCCACGCGTGTCCCCGTCTCCAAGTCCTGCTCCAGAGCCCTGGCTCAGAGATCCTACCTGGGGGTCGGGGGGCCGGGGAAACAGGGCGTAAAGTCTACAGCTCCTGCCTTCCTTCCAAAGGAACTCACTCCATTTCCAACAGAACTCGGAGAAGTCCAAGGTCGTGGGTGACCCAGAACAACAGATGTTTTGGTAAAAGACCATTGGAAGGAGCGTCCTGGGTGACGCAGACACAGGCTGAGCTGTCGGCCAGCTCACTCTCAGGAGAAACCCCGGAGCGACGCAGCCGGAAGGGGCCCCCCTGGGCTCGGCTTGGAGATCGGTCGCTGGCCCAGGAGCTGGGGCTGGTCTGGCCTTCTCACCACAGGGTTTCAGCGGTGTCTCTGCAGCTGGGACAGCAATGCCTCTTATTTCCAGTCTAGTTCTGTTAACATTTAGAACTGAAAACAGCATTTCTCCTTCTAGTGACTGACCCTCCGCGGAGGCCCGACAGTCACCTTTCCACGGTCGGAACTACTCCCGGCGGCAAACCAGCTCTCTGCTGATCACTGACTTCTTATGGTGCTTACTTCGTGTTACCATCATCACTGATTGTTGTTGCTTTTGCACACGCGGAACCCGCCTGGACGGAGGGCCTGCACTTTGGGGAGGGCAAGGGGGCGTCACCGGCTGGTGAGGCTGCAGGGTTTCTCAGCGACTCCATGTCGGACGACAGACACACACCTCAGCTCTTCCACCCCCACTCCGCACCGCGCGATCCTGGCCACGGACAGGGGCAGCGACGGGCGTCCAGCCAGCGCTTCTCGTACTTTGGTTCATCAGCTGCGGGCGAGGGAGGTGGGGACGGGGCCTGTGCAAGGCAGACGGGAAGCGACAGGCACAGAGTCGGTGGAGAGCAGGCCAGGCCCCCCAGCCCCCAGACGCACATTAAACACGTTTCAGCTGCTGCAAGAGTGGGTGCGGCCGTGTGCCCAGATCTGGGGAGGAAGACGTCCTCTTCTACCGGAATTTAAATGCTGTTCTTCCTCTAGTTTTAAAAACAAAACGCTGCCCCATAGAGAGGAGAGTCACAAGGGAGGGGAGGGAGAGAGACTACAGCTGGAAGGAATTTCAGGGACGTGACAAAGGCTCTGGGTCCAGGGAGGCCGTGAGCCACCTCCCCGACCTGGAAGGTCAAATTGGAGCGAGCTCGGAGCCAGGACGCAGCGCACAGTGATACACAGAAACACAGACAACGTGCTAATGTCGCCCAGGCCACACGACCGGGCTTATGCACGAACGGCAAAGACCCCACTGTCCACCCGATGGACGTGAGCAGCGGGGACGCCGCTGGGGACGGGGAGCCAGGTCCCTCCCCAGCAGGGCCTGCAGGTGCGAGGAAGGTGCGTGGAAATGTGAATGAAGCCACACAAACAGCCCCATTTCCAGACGAACAACCCACAGGTGCCCAGTCAGCAAACTGCCGGGTCCTGGGCCTGAGGGAGGACACAGCCCTGGGCCCAGGCGGCTGCACCTCGCCAGATGCCGGACACCGAGTCTGCTTCACAGGGAAGCGTCCTCGCAGCAGCCGGGCCAGGAGTGAGAAAGGCAGGTTTTCCCGGAACCTTCCGTCCAGGAACAGAGCAGAACAGGGTATGAATCCCCAACATACAGCAAACACACTAAGGAAGACGGCAAAACCGATTGGCCCCGAGGGCTCCACCAGAGAGGCTCACGCCCGGGGAGGCCGCACAGACTTCAGGCCCTGTGTGCCGACCCCCAGCGCCTGGAACGCGGGAAACGGTCTCACGGATGAAAACAGGGGCCTGTGGGGCGGCGGTGCTGGCAGTGTGCTCCTCTGAGAAGAGTAAGGCCGTTCAGGATGCGCGGGCGTGAGAATACCCCGGAGCTCCCACCTCGGGAATCCAGCAGGGCCCGGGAACTGCCCTGATGGCCAGAATGCCCTCCTCAGACCAGACTCCCCGCGAGTCTGTGTTGGACGGCCTCCGGCTGGACAGCGCCCCCACCCCAGGATGAACATATTGGGTCCCAATCCCTGGAACCTGGCACCTCATTTGGACAAACGGTCCTGGCCACGTGATTAAATTAAGGATATGGAGCTTGGCATTGACCCCGGATTACCTGGGTGCCCCCGAAAAGCTACTGCAGCCATCCTCACAAGAGGGAAACAGACAGAGACCATAGAGCGGAAGAGCAGGGCCCCGTGAGGACGGAGGCTGAGTCAGGAGCAGCGTGGACACACCACAGGGGGCCCCTGCAGCCTTCGGAGGGCCTCCCCCCACCTGATTTCAAGCCCTGGAGGCTGGATTTGGGTCCCCCCCAACACTCTTTATTTAAATGTATTTATTAATTCCATGGCCTGTAGCTCGGAAGCAAAAGTATTGCAACAGATGTCTAAGCGAGATTTTACGACTGCTCCTCCGTTGCCATCTTTCTGCAGTTGCGTTCTAACGCCTGCTGCGGGATTTGCTGGCGCACACATGAGCACGGAAGACTCAGAGCCAGTACTCAGCGTGGACTTCCTACTGGCCTTACTGAGCGACCGTCTGTCTACACCACGGCTGCCCCAGGTGAGGACTCGTCATCATTCACGACACACCACGGCCCGTCTCCAGTCACCAGCTTCATCACCGTCAGCTGCAGTGACCACGCCACGTTCACGGTGCAAGGGTTCTTTACGCACAGTCTCCCTGCGGTTTGCGGAGCGCGGCGGGCTGCGCTCACTGACTCACACCTGTGCCCACAGCGTGCGTCCACACCAGAGTTACTGGGATCCTGCTGCAGCACCACCACTGAGGAGGTCACAATGATTCCAGGACACAATAAACATTATTTAAATGAGCAAAATAATACGGATTATTTTATAAAATCATTTAAGTTCACTCTTTAAAACATACCAGAAGAAGCAATTTCCCACTACTGAAAAACAACTTTTCTTCTATAAAATCAGGTTGCGCTTCGTAAGCCCTGGGCACTTTTTAGCATCAGACTATGAGGTTTTAAAGGAAGCTTTCGGTTCCCTCTCCCTTAGAGCTCTTCTGCCCCAGGGGCCCCTGCCCAGCCCAGAGTTTCAGGTCAGACCTGATGCAACTTTCCTCTAGAAGAATATTTTGTAGAACCCAGAGGCTGAAGGGGGCCGCCAGGTCTCCGCAGGGCAGAGGAGTCCTCTTGACAGCGGGTCCAGGGCTACGGGGGAGGAGGGAGAGCCTGGCAGGGGTCACCTCCCAGCTCGCTCCATTCCTGCATCCCTGCGGGACCCACGCTGACCGCCCTCTGCCTCTGCAAGCCCCGGGGTCTGGGGGAAGCATCTCGGGAAGGAGCCTGAGCTTCCCCTCCCGACGGGACACCAGCAAAGCGGGCCAGGACAGACCTTCCAGAACCAGCAGTCACGGCTCCATCAGCTCAAGTCCTGGCGGCTTCACCTCTGGGGGCGGGTCCCAGGCTGAGGGACGGTCACCCACAGAAAGCAGAGATCACGATTCTAATTTCAGCCCCAAACAGCACATCCGCTGAACAGCCTGCGGAGGTGACGAGGTGTGTTCCTCCCAGCGGAGCCGAAGCCCTGGGTCAGACCTGTCAGCTCCCCTGAAGGACCCGCCGCGGAGCAGAGCTCGGGGAACTTAGGGTGACACCCCCCATCGACTCCAGAGGAGGGGCACCAGAACGCGCTTCCCTGTACGTGACTCACGATGCAGCCGAAAGGTGCCAAGGGAGCAGAGGAGACAGGCCGTCCTGGTTCTGAAACACACGTGCCCGACCACCTCACGGAGCCTTAACTCTGAGGGGCCTTGATTCTGGGATGAAAATTCTGAGTCGGAGCCCGTAGTAGTGTCAGTCTTTGCTGGAAGAGGATACACCGATTTTCCAGGTTCCCCCGCCTGCCAGGAAGCTTGTCTGGGACCTTCTGCCTGCAGAGGGCTGGGCACCACAGTGGAGGAGGAAGAGGGGATCCCGCCGGCGGGAGTGCCAGCCCAGGACGCTGCGGGACAGCCGTGCCCCACGCTGCCCCGAATTCTGCGAGATGAAGGTGAGCTGCAAACCTGCCGAGCGCTCCTCCTGCTCAAATGCTCCACCTCTGCCCTCCGCCCGCACCTTCTGTGCTGGTGGAGAGTGTCTGTAAGTCAGCCTCTTCTAGGAAAATCTTCAGTGCTTTAATACTTGACGTTCAAATGAGAAATCTGAAGCCGACTTCTCCGGTCTTGCCGTCTTATGTCTGCTGTGAGTGGCTGGGGGCGCCCCAATTTCTTCTTTTATTTTTAACTGAACTATATTGAGGCATAAATTACAGAGTGACGAGGACGGACTTAAGAGCACAGTTTGGTGAGGCCTGACATTCGTGTACACCTCCTGCGACCGAGCCCCGAATTACAAGAAAGGTTGACTCCGCCCAGACACACAGCGTTCCCCACGAGGGACGCTCCCGGAGCCGGTGGGCAGGCACCTCCCTGGCAGCCCAGGTGGTCCCCGAGCCGACCTCCGTCACACGTGACGCCCACGTCCTCCTCACTTAAATGACGAGCTGGTCACCCTGACTCATGCGGGCCCAGTGCTCACTTCGGGGACAGAGGCTGTGACTGTACTGTGACGTCCACGTGGCAGTTTTCCCTTCTTCTTGCTGTCGTGACTCCCACGTGGTAACTTTCACTCCCGAAATCACTCCCTTTGGGGGTTTGGTCTCTGGCGTGGGTGACAGTCCAGGCCTCGCCCGTCCCTCCTCACTTGCTAAGCCCCTGGCCCGGTCCCTACTTCCCCACCGCATCCCCACCGCATGTCCCCACGGAGGGTCTGAGAGACGGACCCGCTTCCAGAGGGGCCCCCACGTCGCCCGTCCAACCCCTCGCTCGGCCCGAGAACCAGGCCCTCAGGATGGAGGGGACTCTCCGGGCTTTGTCCCAGGTGCAGCCTGTGGTCTCAGGCTCTGAACACAAAACAAACAAATATTTATTTAACATAACAGCACCTTAAGACATTTAAGCAAAGTATATTTAGCCCCTTTTTACATGAAAATAAACGAGGGTTAAGACAGGCTCAGAGAAGCAACCCAGGGTTCCTACAGGATTTGACTTTTTGCCCAGAATGCTTATAATTTTCTCAGTTAAATAAACTACTGCTCAGTATTTTTATAGGAGTTTTAAAATACATGCATTCCTGCAAACCACGGCTTTCACGGTGTTGAACCTGCACGTCAGTCTCCGGGGGCGGCTTGGTCTCCTCGTGTTGGCGCTGGCTGTCTCTGAAGGGACGCGAGTGTGTTTTGCGCAGACACCACCCTCCAGCCGGCCTCGGCCCTGGTCTGAGCCGAGGTCATCCCTGGACGGAAGCCAGGGTCCCGCGGCTTTTGTAACAGAGCTCCAGCTCTCACTGCACTCCCAGTTCTAATTTTCTTTGAAAATGCATCACACCCAGACGTGCCTGCATCTGAATGTGGACAGTGGACCGTCCCACGGCGCCCCCGAGCTGGGCAGGTGACAGGAGCAGCAGGTGGGCCGCACTTGTCTTGTGAGGTGACCCGCTGGACAGGCCGCCGAGGTCACACAGGGACCACGTACGAGCGCATCCGAGCAAAGTAGTTTAAGAAGACGTGCCGCTTTGCACAAACGAGGTTTGCATGTTCTACAAAGCATCCTATCTGTCAGCTTTTAACCAAGTGTGTTTCTCACTAAAATAATTTTTGCCTGTTTTGCCTCCAAAGAGCAGCTCTCGAAGGCTTGATTACCCATCAAATGCTAACCATGACTGAGGGAGAAGCTTCATTCTACCCTCTTCCTGCAGCTAAACGAGGACATGCGTCTCAGGAGCAAAGCAGCAGAGCTGGGCCCCATGGTTTTAGCCACAAAAATGTGTCAGTGATTTTTCTATTTGAACTTAATATATTTTTAGTGGAAAAGTTTAGTTTGTTATTTTAATGAAATTAATCCATTAATTTTCTGAAGACAGCTAAGTACCTAAATGACTGAAGTTGTATAAATTTTTTATTATTACAGCAGTTAAATAATTTAAAAGCAAATGAACCGATCTGACAACATACCATTGTTATATTCTTCAAATTGAAATCATTGTTACGATGATAAGATTGAAAATATCTTATAACATGAATGATGGAAAAAACAGGGCTTGATCTTAAACTCTGGGTGGTTGTGAATCAGGCCTGTTTGGAAGCCAGGTGAAGTCTTCACAGCCATCAGGCTCGATTTAAGATGCAGGTGAACGAAACACTGAAGCACAGGGCGAGAAGAAGACAGAGGGTGCAAATACTATCTTTAGAGAAACATGGTATTATTGAACAGGACGGGGGGCTCCCAAGGTGGAACGGCACTCTGAGAGACTGGACCCACAGAGTGCGGCACCGACGCCAGCAGAGGTGAGTCACTTCCTGTGTCAGGACTGTTGGGATCAGACCTGGTTCCCGAGAAAAAGACGGCACAAAAAATTGTCGAAGAGAAAAACTACTTCACATTACAAGAGAAAAACCAGCATTTTGTGACGACAGTAATGGAGGAAAACAGGCCCATTTCAGACACAGACACTGAGCGGCTCCGCCAGGAGTGAGCGGGGTCCAGGACCAGGTCACCAGGCTCAGATTCCGACGCAGGTGCGCACTGGCTGTGCCCTGCTGTGCGAGCAGGCATGGCCCTGTCCCCTTGCTCAGTGAACTAAATTCCTGTGCCTCGGAGTTTACCCTCCTCCAGACAAAGAAGGTGACCGTGACGGACGTATAGCATCGGAGGGGTTCCTGTAAAATGACTGCCGTGGCAACTGGGGCTCTTGTAACGAATTCTATTACGAAATGCAGCTACACACTTAAGGAGAAAGGTGCAGTCACCCATGCCCTTTCCTTCCATGGATCATCATTCCAGCGCCTGGCGTGTAGGATTTACTTTTCCGTGCCTTTGTAAATGATCGTGTTTCTCGGCACAGACGCTTTTGAAAATTAGTATCATGCCAGTACGTTCCAGTCATTAAACAACCTTACTAAAACCCATTTTAAAACACTGGAAAATCTCATCCCTTGAATCGCTCACCGTGTAACTCATTACTTCCCTGCTCCCGAGAAGCTGGGTGGACTCACTCCTCCTCAAGCACATATCGAATGTCCTGTCGTTCATTCCTGATGTGGAATTGCTATGTCGAAGGCGAAAGGACCCAGAACAGTCTCAGCGCCTGCGGCCGGACGCCCTCCCGAAACACGGCCGCCCTGCGCTGGACGGCCCGGCCGCCCCTCCAGGAGGACGGCACTGGGGACCACCGCCCAGCGCCCTCCGCGGAGCCTCCCGGTCAGGGTCTCTCGTCACCTCTGCGCTGCCGTGTCCCCGAGCCGTAGACCCCGCTGACCGGCTGGGGCTTGGATGCCTCCCGGGAGACCGGCCTCTGTCTCCCCAGCCCCGGTGGTCTGTAACAGGCTTACTGTTTCTACGTAACTATGTGACTGTTTTCTAAATTCCTTAGCAGTAAGGTAGCTATGCACTGTCTTCTGCCAAGTAAGCCTTCTTCAGTCTAAGGTGATTCTAAGTGATTTATTTAAATTTCTGGCAGCTTTTTCCCTTCTAGCTGCTGTATGAAAGTTTCTGTTACGTTTGAAACACACAGTCAGCGTGACACACACACTCCTATGCACACGTATCTACAGCTCGCTTGTGAAGCAGAAACTACCTGCAGCCCGTGATCTCCCGGGGGACTCACGACTCAGAACACTCCTGATGCCCCCGGCTCCATGGGCCCCGCCTCCCCCACAGCAGCACCCTGAATTCTGCAGCAGATGCAGGGTCCATGCAACACAGATGACAAAATGCAGGGGCCTCTTGAAGCAGCAGAACACAGAGTGAGTATGCAGCCAGACACTGCGACCGGCTGCCAAACCCACCCCAGCAGGCCCGCCCTCGGCTGGAACACAAAACACCACCGCACGTGGCCCCAGGTGCAGTGCTGGGGAACCACCGACGCTGCAGAAACGGGCGGCCAGTGAGGACGCGTCGCTGCCCCAGCCCCCGCGGAGCTGAGGGACCTGCGCTCCTGAGTCCTTCCCCATCTTCTCCTCCTGACCAACACTTTAAGCCGTTTCCAGGCTTGTGCCTCACAGAACATTCTTGGGCACGTCCCCCAGGGCACAGGCAAGTGGAGCTCTGGTCTGCCCCGGAGGGCACTTCCAGCGGTTACCCGGCACGCCAGGCTGTTTCCAAGGGGTCACACCTGCAGGGGGACCGTCAGTCAGTCCCCCTGCGGGTGGCCTTCCTTCCAGGCTCCGCCACAGGGGACGGACGTCGTCGTGATGTGTGCGTTTCTTCTACAATCGTGAACCTGAGAATCTCTTCGTATGGTCGTTACTCTTGTTTCCTTTTATGGAAATGCCTAATGGTACTTTTGTACATATTTTTATTGTGCTGCCTTTTATTTCAAATGGCAACTGTTCTTCTATTCTGAACAATAATTAATTATAGTAAACAGTTAAGACAAGTGTTGAGCTGCCTTTTCACATTATTACAGTGTTTAACGAACAGAATTCTTTAATGTAGTCAAATTCAGCTTTTTTAAAAGACGGACATTTCCCCCTTATTCTGAGGCCACAAAAGTATTCTAATTTACTTTCTAGGTGTTTTACAGATTTGGCTTCATACATGAGCCTTTGATCCACCCGAGACGGGTGTGCAGTTCAGGCGTCCATCTGGGTAACGTTCACAGTTTTGAACAATCCGCCTTCTCCCCCGGCGATCTCCAAAGCGCCCTCTGTGACACTCAGTTTTCTGCACGCACTAAGGCCCGTTTACAGTCCCTCCACTGCATCCATCTTTCCTTGATGCTCACACAGTCTTACTTGCCATATCTCCACCGTAAATACTGCTCTAGGGGGACAAAACCCCCAACTTCCTCAATACTACCTTGACTCGCCTGGCTCCCTGGTCCTTCAGAAACGTGGTGAATTTTCTTGTTCATGTCCACAAAGTGTCCTGGTGTAACATGCACCGACACTGCTTGGGACACACACACATTTGGGAACCAGATCCTAAAGCCACAGACGCTACCAGGAAGAAATGGACACACCTGGCTATACTGAAAGTAACCTCTATTTATCAGGAGTTGGTGTAAATACAGTGGAAACACCAGCTGTGAACTGTGAGCAGAGAGCTGAGACCCAGAATCCATGAGGCGTTAGTTCCCAGCGTACATGGGGAACCCCAGTGAGTCAGGCAGGAAAAGACAGACAGGTAGGGGTGGAGGGGCCCCGGTGACGCCCCGCCCTCCCCAGGGAGGGGAAGGCAAAGCGAGCATCAGCAGGACCGGCCAACATGCCTCCTCAGTGACAGCCCGGGGGAAGCCTGCTTCACACCCGCCTGCTCAGAAACCCGAGCCCACAGCACAGCCTGGAGAAGCCAGGTCACCTGGAGCCCCCTCCCCCTGCCTCTGGGAAGGCAGCCGGGACGCCACAGTGAAGAGACGCTGTCATTACTCTGGAAACCAGGCCCTGGCATCACAGGTCGGGGTCTGCAGCCGAGCAGGTTCACGGCAGCTCCGGGCTCAGGGACAGCAGGTCGGGAAAAAAGCAAGGAACACAGGCCGAGTGCCTGGTGATAAGCGAGGATCGGCAAATGACCCGTAGCACAGTCACACGATCACACACCACGGCCCGAGCAAACACGCGCACGTGGCCAGGCGCGCGCACGACAGCGGCCGTGGGGCTGTGGGTGACGGCGGGTGCAGGCGCGAGTCCCCGCCGGCCAGGCCAGAACGGCATTTCCCACGGCTCAAACAACACGGAAGGGGGTACTGTTAGGGACCTATACATACGGATGAAGCATTGTTTTATCAAGGGGGTGACGAACTCAAGATCCAGGATGCAGTTTATTTTGGGCAGGCCGGAAAATGGGACGCGGGAGTGACACAAAAGCCGTGACAATATTCTAGCTACCTGTTTGCGTTATGAGTCCGTGGTTGTCCGTTTTATTATTTGCTTCATAACTCACACAGACCTGATGTCAAGAACTACTGCAAAGGGTAAAACTGAAAGACAGCGGCCTTTGTGCCAACACGAGGCGCCCTCTCTGGCCCTGCCTGCAGGTGAGGTAGCTGGCTGTCCGCCGGTCGAGTGGGTACAATTTCCCACAAAACATCTGTCCAGCTGTTTACGGGATTCTAACCCGTATCCGCCAACCGCCCAGTGGACGATGAGGTCCCACCCAGCAGGGATGGGGTCAGGCCAGGTCTCCCTGGGGGGGCACCAGCCTGGGGTCCTCTGCGGCCCCCCACCCCCGTTTTTGCTCAGCTCCGTTTTTCTCGGGAAGGTGAAGATTTGGAGCCCGATGGGAACTCACTGCAAACACACAGCCTCACACTTCCTAGGTAGTTTCTGTTAATTCTGGAATAAACTGCTTTCTCGAGAGTCTGGTGGAAGCCTGCTGAACAGAACCCCTGCAGTCAGGCTTCCCAGGAGAAGCAGAACCGGGACTCAGAGCAAGGACCCCGGCCTGCTCACGAGACACCACGACGCACGAGCATAAAGTGCCCTGCGAGGGAGGCCCAGGCGGCCCCGGTGGGAATCACGCCCACGGAGGTGCATCCTGGACCCTGTCTCTGGAAGAGGGGGGACTCGGTTAAGTCAAAGGTCAGGAGGGGCGCGCTTACCGTGGGGCCGGAGTTTCCGTTCAGATGCAAACCGCTGTCAAAGAGGGGCCAGGAGGTCCCACTGCCACCGGTGTTGGGGTTGCTGGGTGGTCCCGGGGCCCTGCAAGCAGAACAGAGATGTCGCTGCAGACGGTGCTCCAGCACGAGTCCCAGCCGTTACTGGCGCCTTCAGTCCCACCAAGCGTGTCCCCAGAGAAGCCGGGTCCCTCGCCGAGCAGCGGGGGCGTGGTGCTGGCTGTGCGGCCACGCTGGCCCCTCCTGCCCCGTCTGCATCCTGCGGGGGGAGGGCGCCGGCCTCTCACGGCCCCACCAGCCTGTCACCGGCCCCCGGGGTTCCCGTATCTACACTCTCCACCTCAAAAAGGTGGCTCAGTTTCTCAAAGTTATTCCTGAGCTTCTGATTTTAATTTCAGTGCTATTTATTTGTCTGACATTTTCTGGGTATCTTTGCGCTACAAGTTGCTTTAGTGAAAAATGTAAAGACAAATCCGGAAAGTTTTAAAAGAGGAAGCAGCTAGAGACTCAGCAGGGGGCCGAGGTCGGGCCTGGCTCCTGCTTCCCGGGGTGAACTGGGGATCCAAGTCCAGTGTCCCGTCTCAGGCAAGTCAGGACCGGTCCTGAGCTCGGTCCCCATTTTGGGAAATAGAGGGACAGGAAAGGGACCTCGGTCCTGTTTCCCCACAGCCCCCACCGCCGGGGAGCGGACACCTGCCGACCTGGGGGCCCAGGTGAGGTGGGACAGGTGCTGGCAGGGCACCTCCCCCATCCAGAGACCAGCCTTCCAGAAGCCGCAGGGGCGGCAGCGCCCCCAGCTCCTGTCAGCTCTGACCCCCGCCCGGGACGCCTTGCTGGGCGCTGGACGGGCACTGGGGCCGCGGGCAGTGAGGAGGCCCCCGAGCAGGGGGCACATCTCCTGAACTCTCCGCAGCAGCGAGACCGACCCGAGGCCAGGACGCGGTGTCCCTGCAGTCAGGTGCTCAGCCACGGCCCTTCCAACCCACTCGGCAATTCCAGAGAGAAGCCACAGGCCCTGCGTGTCCTGTCACCAGGACGGGCAACGGGCGGGTCCTGGTGGACGTCAGGGCCGGGCTGTCCGGCCAGAGCTGGCAGCGGCCTGGCACACGCGCCCTGGTTTCTTTCGGCTTGAACATTTTCAAAGCCAACATTAGCCTTCAAAAGCCTATTTCTAGGGGGACACATCACGTCAGGCAGGGGTACCAGAGCAGCAGGTGAAGCTGAATCTGACCTGGAAATCGGGTTCATTTGATCAAAATCGACACTGCATTAAAAGTCCAGATTTCTCACTTTCTTGGAAAATGACAGAAATGTGACTCTTCTGGGGTAGAGTTCCCAAGTGGCAGTAAGTGTCGGGGTGGAGTGGGGCTGCCCGCTCCACAGGGACCCCACCTGCCACCCACCTGGGTCTGCGGGCACCAGCGTCCCCCGCAGCGGGGCAGGGCGGCCCCATCACTCAGGCGGCGGCGCCCGCATCCCCGTCGCTCACGAGGACAGAGCCGAGAGCCAGCGCGTGTGGCCGTGTTTGCCGCTGGGACGCAGGGCCCCGGGGTGGAAGGTGTTCACTGTGTCACCAGTGCGCGGATGAGGACGTACTGTGACTTCCGGCTTCTCCTCGAGAAGCGCGGACCGTTTACAGGATCACGTGCACAGCGCCCGACACAGCCCGGGAAGCAGCGGACCTCCTCCTGGACTCGAGCAGCAGGAGTGGAGCCAGCGAACCGCCCCGAGAAATCACGGTAAATCGCAGGTCTCCATGCTGATGGCCGGCGCCAGCCTCGGAGTGGAGCTCCCAGAAGGGAGGCTGGGCTCCTTTACGACCTCACGGCCCCACCGAATGCTTCCTGGCCAGAATCGGGTGCAGGGCAGCTCCCAGAGACGCAGGTTCCCGTCCGCTGGCTCCAGGCGAGGCAGCACACCGGTGTCCTGGCCCCACGAAGGCCGGGCCGTGGGAATCAGACGCTGCTGGATGTGATGGCGAAGGAGACCCTGACAGACGCCCGAGCAAAATGTGCGGCCTGTTTGTCAGCGGATGACCTGCGTGCTCAGAGAGGGGAAGGACACTGAGGGTGGCCCAGCAGCAGGGCCTGTTCCCAGGCCTAACGACCGTGCTGGGCTGCCCGCAGCACACGCGGGGGCCTCCTGACCCAAACTCCTGCAGGAGTGAGGCCATGAGCTTGGCCGACCCAGACCAAAGAATCTGTGCACCTGTGGCGGCTGCTGCCTAGTCTGTGTCCTGGGACCGGAACCAGGCCAACAACATCACGCACAAAGTCCTGCTGCTCGACCAAGGATTCTCTTGCAGGCGGGGCGGCGGTGGGGCGGGGTGGGGGGGTCCGCAGCCCAGCCCTCACCACAGACCCTCCTCTGCACCGGGGCCCCGGTGGCCCCATCAAGTCTGCGGGCCAGGCGCCTGCAGGCAGAGCACCACGCGGTCGGGCTCCGAGAAGGCTTGGAAAAGTGAGGACCATCCACCTTTGCTTAAACCGTAGCTCCCGACCACATCCGGCGACCAGGCCTTCTTCCTGTTTCCCTCGACCCTGTAACCAGCTTCCAAGGCACGGACTGGCCGTGGACCTTGAGTCTGTTTCGTCCACCCCTCTGCCCGCTTCTTCCTGTGGCTTCTGTCTGCAGTGCTTCCCCGACACCACAGGGGTCATTCCCCAGGAGCTCATCAGTGACTGGGAGCAAACCTAAACGTCCCTGACTTTCTTCTTTCTTTCTCCAAGTGCTGTCACTGGGGGAGCCTGGGACTAGCAGTGCTGGATAAGTGCTGAGTGAAGGACCCGATGAGTGGGTGGGTGGGTGGGTGGATTTTAATTTGATGTCATCTGTAAGCTCTAGGTTTCTGTTAATTCACTCCTGATAAATGAGTAACTTTTCATCTATATCCCCAAAGAGAAATTTGAACAGCTGTAATATTTTTCTGCTTACCTCTAATTAAACCTATTATTTTAAAATGATCAATGCCAATAATTACTAATAATAAAATTAGTTGGTGTCAGTATGATCCAGCAATCCCACTCCTGGGCATATATCCAGAGGAAACTCTAATTTGAAAAGACACCTGCACCCCAATGTTCGTAGCAGCACCATTTACAGTAGCCAAGACGTGGAAACAGCCTAATTGTCCATCAACAGATGACTGGATAAAGAAGCTGTGGTATAGTCATACAATGGAATACTACTCAGCCATAAAAAATGATAAAATAATGCCATTTGCAACATGGATGGGCCTGGAGATCATCATTCTAAGAGAAATAAGCTGGAAAGAGAAAGAAAACCACCATATGATATCACTTATATGGGAATCCAAAAATATGACACAAATAAACTCATTTATAAAACAGAAACAGACTCACAGTCATAGAAAACAAACTTATGGTTACCGGGGGGAAGGATGGAGGGATAAATTGGGAGTTTGGGATTAGCAGATACTAACTGCTAGATATAAAACAGATAAACAACAAGGTCCTACTGTAGAGCACAGGAAACTATATTCAATACCTTGTAATGACCTATAATGAAAAAAATATGAAAAGGAATATATACGCATATATATGCACACATAACTGAATCACTATGCTGTACATCAGAAACTCACACAACATTGTAAACTGACTGCACTTCAATTTAAAAAAAGTTGGTTTCAAAAAACAACAGTATTAGAAAAGTCACAACACAAACGTTTAATCAGCAAACATGGAAACAGCTAAGCTGAGAAAGGAGCTGCTTCTGTGGACCCGACGCTGGCCTCGTGTACAGTGGGGCCGGGCGTGTGGTGTGCAGCTGCGGGGAGCAGGGGGGCAGGCAGAGCCCGGGCAGCGACTTGCACAGCTCAGCTCCACTCCCCGGTGTGTGGCCAGGAGCCGGGGAAATGCGTCCAGGTCCCCCTGGAGCAAGCCCTCACACTGGCTCCACCACGGCAGCCCCGAGGTGGACAGGAGCCGCGGAGCGTGGTCTCTCTGTCCAGTGCTGGCACAGGCTACGGCATGGACGAACCTCCAGCGAACAGAGCCAGAGCAAAGGCCACACACCGCGTGACCCCACTTAGGTGACACATCCAGAACATGGGACAGAAGGTGATTCCACGCTTGGGGGAGCTGCCAAGAGGTACAGAGAGTCTTTCGGGCGATGGAGACACCGGGAGTTGGACAGTGTGCTGGCTGCACAGTACGGTGAAGGAGTGTGCGCTGGACACTGGAGAGTCTGGTGTCATGTGAGTGGTGTCTGAAAACAGACTAAGAGCTTGAACTGATGCAAAAAAATAAAAGACGGCACTGACTGTGTCCTGAGGGGACGCCTTCCCGGCCGCACTGCGAAAGGAGCGCTGATGTCTAAGCACAGAGGCTCGCGGAGGGCCCTGCACGCCCGCCCCCAGCTGCTCGATGCTGGAACCCAGCGCCACCCACCTCCACGAGCCACATCCCTGGGCGCCAAGGGGAGGCCCGGTGAGGGCTGTCGGTGGGCCTTGATGTCCTCCTGGAAGCATCCCTGTGAAAGCCGGCGAACCCTCGAGCTGTGTGTCTTCTCTGTTCCTCTTTGAACATGTGGCCTGACGTCGAGTGTTTCCCGCTTTCTGCTGCTCTGGGAGGGCCTGCCTTTCCACGAGCACCTCCGTGTCCGCCTTCCTGGCCGGCCCAGCACCCCCGGTGCCCGCGCCCGCTCCCCCTCTGTCTCTCCATCTGTCTCAGCTGCTCCCACTGCGGACGGGCTGGTCGTTTTCGAAGGTGGCACGTGTGGTGGCTCTTCCTGACGTATTTTCACAGCAGGGGATGAGCACCCAGTCTTCTCAGGAGACGCCGGCTGCGGTCCGACGGGGACAAAGTGGTGTCCCTGGAACTGATTTGCTCGGTTACTCAGGAAGATGGATGGACAGACGGGGCGGGGGGTTCAGTGGCCCTTTTCGTCCTTGTGGACACCAAGGTAAGATGGGGTTCCAGCCACTGCAGAGGCCCCGGGGCAGCAGGGGCAGAGAGGCACTGACAACAGGAAACCCAACAGAAAAAGAGGAAAATACACAGTGAGGAGGTCAGCTTGGGTTAGGGAGCTACTCCCTCACGTGACAGAAAGACCCGAAGAAAGAAGGGAAAACCGTCGCGGTGAGGAGGGGCTGTGGGGGGGCTCCCAGGTCAGGGTCCTGTCTCCGCCGCAGGCTGGACTGCGCTGAGCCCCGAGCAGAGGCAGCTCCTGGGCCCCTAACCCAGGGAGTGACGGGCACTTTCTAAGTCCTGTAAAAACACACGGCTGAACAGAGCAAGTCACAATGACTATTCTGACGAAAACACTTCACAGGTTTGCAGTGTGCCACCTCCGCCCGGGACCACGTGCATGGACAGGGAGAACACAAAGGCTGCAGGAGAGCGCGGGAGGCTCGTCACGGTGCAGGCTCACTGTGGTTTTCCCTTTCACAGGGTAAGCTTCTTGTGTCAGCACGGACACTCTAAATACAAACTGTTTCTCGGCGTGTGCACGTGTGTGCGCACATTCGTGTGTGCACAGGCCAGTAGAGTCGCAGCGAGGTGACCTGAAGGAGGCTCCCCGTGAACCGCCTGGCACAGGCAGCCTGGTGATGCACTTCTGAGAACCTGCGGATGAAGGGCTGGGATGTCGTAGAACCCGGAACACTGAGGTGCTACCCGCGTCCTCCTCTCTGGGTACGAGCTCAGGAGATGGTTTACACGCCCACCAGGGCGATCGCATGCAGATGGACACCGTGCGAGGAGGAAGCCCTGCGGTGCCCGTGGACGCCCCTCCTTACCTAATGGGAGCTTCAGAAATGATGGCGCTTCCCTGAGATACTCAACAGTGATGGTCACTTCGTCTCCAGAATTCCTCAAAAGATGCACCTGCCAACATGACAAAACACAGCCGCTTTACCATCACAAAGGGACCAGCGCAGAAATGGAAAAGCCCCTGCTCCCCTGGCCTGTCTCTCAAGAACTCAGCGCTCAGGGCGGGAAGCCTGTTAGCCTCACCTGGAGTAACAACACAGCGGCTGTGTCTCCGGCCACGGCCACTGCGCCCCCCTGCACAAACACACACACCTGTGCACGTCGCGCACCGCACCCGGCACGCGTCCTCGGGCTGCAGAGTCACCGCAGGGTGGACGCAGCCCTCACGCCAGGTGCGGTGACTGGAGTCGTGTCCTGGTCCCCCAGACGCCCTTCTGCCTCCTCAGCCCCCGGAGCGAGGGGCGGGCCGGCCGGCAGTGAGCGCGTGCGGAGCCGGTGCGAGCCTGTGCGTCCGTGTGTGAGCTCTGTGAGTGCGTGTGAGCGTGCCTGTCCCCCACAAAATCCACATTCTCTCAAGAACACGGGGCACCCACAACAGTTGCTCAGGCACAAAGAGAGCCAGGAGCAAGCAGGGTGCAGGCGCTGGAGAGCTCGTCCTCTAAGCAAAGTGACAACGGCTCGTCAGACAGGCCCTGGTCTGAGCGGCGAGGTCTCAAGTTTCTGGCCATTAGGTACTTGGTCAGCCGCAGGTTCTGTAGACATCCCTCACTAAGCTGAGGAGAGTCCCCGCCCCTCGTAGTTCACTGGGACCTGCGGTCACGGGTGGGTGCTGGATTTGCCAGATGACCTTTCTGCACCTGCTGGCATGATCGCGTGGCTTCTCTTCTCTGGCCTGTTGATGCGACGGTTCCGTTACTGACTCTCCAGGGCTCAGCCAGCCCGGCATGTTTGGGACGAGTCCCACTTGGTCATGATGTGCAATTCTTTTCATACATGGTTGGATTTGATTTGCTAGCATTTTGTTGAAGATTTTTCCATCTGTGTTCATGAGGGATAGTAGTGCCTTCCTTAAGCGTCTGGCAGAATCACCAGTGACCCACCTGGAGCCGGCGCTTTCTGTTTCGGAAGGTTATGGATCATTGATTCAATTTAGTAACAGATACAAGCCTATTCAAACGATGTCTCTTCTTGTAGGTGGTGCGGCAAATTGTGTATTTCCAGGGGTCAGCCCATGTCACCCAGCTAATCAAATCTGTGGGCACAGAGCTCACAGCATTCCTTCATCACCCTTTTAACATCCACGGGATCTGCAGCGATGTCCCCCTCCTCATGTCCGACATCAGCAAACTGTGTCTTCTCACGGCTTTTCCAGCTAGTCTGGCTAGAATTTGTCGAATTTATTGATCTTTTAAAATAGCGAACTGCTGATTTCACTGATTTTCTCTACTGATTTATTTTCAATTTCTTTGGTTTCTGCTCTAATTTTTGTCACCTCTGTCCTGCTCACTCTGGACTTCATGGCTCGCTTTTTCTAACTTCCTTCTGAGGGCCACTGTGACTGCAGCCTGCAAAGTCTGAGAAGCTGCGTTTGCATTTTCATTTAGTTCAAAATATTTTTAAAATTTCTTTCGACGTTTCCTCCACCCCATGTGGTGGTCAGAGCCTCCAAGTGTCAGGGGCTCTCCAGCCCCCTCTCCACTACTGATCTCTAGTTGAATTCTGTTACGGCTGGACAGCAGATACTGCATGACTTCTGTTTTTTTAAATTGGCTAAGATGCGGTTTACGGCCCAGAAAGTGGTCCATCTTGGTAAGCGCCCATGTGAGCTCGGGAAGAATGCGAGTTCCCTGTTGCTGGATGAGTTCATCTGTAGGTACCCATCGTGGCCAGCTGACCACGGCTTGGCTGAGTTCAACTGTGTCCTCACTGGTTTTCCTGCCTGCTGGATCTTTCCCTGCCTGATCAACTGTCCCTTTATCTTTGTGCTGAGTGTCTGTCATCCACTCAGCAGTCCTTCATTTCCCTTCTCAAAGCTCCTTTGTGTGAAAGGGAAGCCAAGCACTCTGCTTCCCCAGATACTTTGCTGAGAGAAACTCACGTAAGGTCTGGAAGCTGCAAGAGGAGAAGTCCCTGGTCCCTGGGTTGGAGGAGCAGCTGCTGGGCAGACAGGCCCTCCTGGGCTGCCCGGCGCTCCCGTGCGCTCCGTCTCATCCACGGCGGACAGCAGGCGCGCTCCTGCTTCGTGAAGACTGCAGCGGGTTCCTGGCCTGTTTCCGATACCCACCCACGTTGGTTCTCAGTGCTCAGACGGCAGATCCCTGCACTTTGCTCTCCCAGGGATTCCGACGTGCTGTGAACCACTCTATCCCCAGTCAAACTGTTACAGGCAACAATTCCTGCCACTGTGCCTGCCTTCCTGCTGGGATCCTGCTGGGCAGTGTCTCGAGGTGGGGACAGGGAAGGAGGCTGCTGCAGCTGCACTGGGGAGCCTGGAGACAGAAAACCCCACAGCTCAGGGGTTAACGTTTCCGGCTGGAACCCGGGGTCGAGAACCAGAGCTTCATGGTCCGCCTGAAATGGTTCCTCATTTCTTGTAACTACACAGGTGAGGCTTCTGAAGTCCCAGCTGGGAGGCTGGCAGAGCAGGTGACACGTGGCTGAGCCCTGAACCTGCAGCTCGTGTTGCAGCCAGGACGCTGACCGGAAAGAG
Source organism: Camelus ferus (assembly GCF_009834535.1). Classification (NCBI taxonomy): domain Eukaryota; kingdom Metazoa; phylum Chordata; class Mammalia; order Artiodactyla; family Camelidae; genus Camelus; species Camelus ferus. Next base: position 832,817 of record NC_045710.1, on the reverse strand, counting down.
CGGGGTGGGGAGCAGACGTCAATGTCCCTGTCCCTCTCCATCCCGTCTTCCTCTTCCCCTCAGTGGGCACTTTCCTCCCCCGAGGGTCCTGGAACCACCTTCCTGAGCAACAGCCTGGAGGGAAAATGCTGACTTCGGAGACCCAGCCCCTCTGCTTCCCAGTAACTCCCAGCCCGTAACGGGTCTCAGGTCTTGGCGTGAAGTCTGACTTCAGCAGAGGTGTTCCATGCATGTCAGGACAACCGCAATATTCTACCCAACTGTACCGGCCGGCACGTGAGCGTCGGGTGTGTGCTGAGAGAGTGAGACCTGCTGGACCGAGCCAATGGACTAGGGGTTCTAGATTCAGTTTCTTAGTTTAAGCAAGTAAGTCAAATAGCTTCCACTGTCTGTTGATTGAAATCAGGACACAACATGGCCAAATTAAACGAGGTTGAGATACCAGAACTTCCCAGAGACACTGTTGAAGAAGTAATTCAAAGGGCTGCAGAGACGGACTGCCCTGCTCACCCACCCCCTTGCTAGAGCCACGTCCACTCCTCCAGGGAGGGTCCAGGGGACACTCTCTTCGCCAAAGGACTGAGAACAGTCTAGGTGAGGAAAGCTCTGGCTTCCTGTGAAGGCTCTGCTGTGTTGTTCTCCTGCTGACGAGGGACGGATGGGCGATGCCTCCACCAAAACTGGTCTCCTGACTCAGAAAGACACAACGGGGTCCTGGGGGCAGAGCCCCGGGGACGGCACTCAGCCACCACAGCCGGTGGTTCGGTTCCCCTGATGGGCAGGAGGGCTGAAGGTCTGGCCGTGGCTCATTGATCCTGGAGCCCCTGGGCCTGAAATAGATGAGGAACGTATCACGGTTGTAACCGATCCGTGCAGGCGCTAAGTCTCACGATCAGGGAAGCAGAGCCCTGACCGGCCATCACGATGCAGAGCCACCAGGTCTCCATCAGCGCTGAGAGCCGAGTGGGTTCGCAGTCTCCCTGTCCCCTGAATGAAGGAGAGTCTAAGTCCATTTGAGGAAAGATTGTCAAACACTTTCACTGCAAATCCCAGCCCCTGTAAGAGGCTGTGTGACACCAGTGACGCGCAGTGTGAGAGACGCGGAATCCGCGTCCGTGCTGATCCCTGGACACCCAGCACCCGCCACCGTCTGGCGGTCAGAACTCAGGTCCTAATGCGGCCAGGCGACCAGGGCCTTTCGTGCTGGACCCATCTCACTTCTGTCCCTAACACACCCTGTGGTTATCTTCCCCTTTTCTGCAGAGACCAGGTCCTAATGGAAGAGCTGAGCATGTGAACAAGAGCTGGACTCCCCCCCGCCCCCCACCCAGCACCACCACACCAACAAACCTCCGCCAACCTCACCCACGACCCTACCAGGAGTTTAGCTCCCTGTTCCTGTGACTTGGAACCTGCTAATTTCAAGGCCTGGGAATCAGGGAGAAGTGGTGCTGAACCAGAGCCACCTGCTGAAGCGCCTGTGGGGTGTGTCAGGTGGTTCTGACGTGCTTTGGGGCGGAGAGCCACCTCTCCAAACAACTTCCCGTCTCGTGAAGGAGAAAACGTTCTGGTCGGTTATCTATCCACCCACACTTCTGCCATCCGTCAGTCCCCTGCCTGCCCGCCTGCCTGCCCACCACCTTCCATCTGTCCGATCTGTCCCCTCAGCCTGTTTCTCTGGTAGCACTAGGGCCCCTGCAACCAGATGGAAAGGCTGACGGTCTTCTGCAGTTCCTGCTCTGTCATAGAAGCAGAGACTGAGGGAATGGTGACCTTTCACCTGCAGGAGAGAAGATGAGAGGAGGGGGACCTGGAGCAGGCTGGGCACCATCAGGAGGAAGAGGGGTCCTGTCAGCCCCTAGACCCGAGAGCAGAGGCAGAGCAGCCAGAGGGCCAGCTCCTTCTGCAGCAACAACAGGGCTTCCACTGTCATTTCTGAAATACAAGTCTCACCTGATTAGACCAGGCCCACCCCTGAGGTCCGAGGTCATACATGACGGGACGCCTGCTTCGGCATTAAGCAGAAGGAAGCTGCACACATTACTGGCTCCAATTTTCTTTTTTTTAGGTGAGTACTTTTCCCTTTCCTTGGGCTCGCGGGGCGTTAGTGAGGTGTGCACTGTCTCTTTTAATTACTATGTATTTTCTCACCTTAAGAAAGCAAACTTCAGCAGAAATTGGAAAACAACAAAAATGTTCAGTTTAGGAAGTGAAGAGGTGAGAGCGGGTCACCTACCCAAAGGTAACCGAGACCACAAGTCGCTTGACACCAAGAAATACACCATCTCTTTTCCCTGCCTGGCAGGCGCGAAGTTCGTCTTTCCCTCAGTAATGAGTCACTAACACACTGTGTGCTGGTTTGATGGAAAGTCCGTGTCCCGCAGACCAGATATGTTTGGTGTCTGGGCTGCCCGCCCTCACTTGGAAGTGATGTTGGCTCAGTGGAAAATAAACAGTGATGAAGGGCGCACAACTGACCGCACGCAGAGCTGTCCCTCCCCGGGGACGCTGGCACACTGACATCCTGCTGGGCTTCACTGCACCAGGCAGAACAGGCCACCTTGTGAGGGACCCTCACCACCCGCCCTGCGGGGTCCCGGGCTCCCCCCCTACTTCGGCCCGTCCCCCGTCCCCCAGCCTCCCCACGCTCCAGGGCCCGCTCTGGCCGGCCTTCTTCTCTCCCCATCTCGCTCTCCAAGGTCCGGCTCAATCACCATCCACATCGATGCTGCCCCCACCAAGGGAACACGCGTCCCTGTCCCCGCGACCCCAGTCCCGTGCATCGGGGCACGTGGCCGTACACGTGGATTCACTGCAGGGCTTCCTGTGCCTGATTAAGGCTTCGGCATGGATGTTCCCTGCACCCTTCCCGGCAGTGTGGACCTGACCCGTCCACAGGAGGAATGCCGGGCGGAGGCCCTGTGACGCCCGTCCCTGGGCCAGCACTGAGGCTAAGTGCTGGAGACGTCCTCCCAGACGGACAGACGGATGTGCACACAGGGCCCAAGGAGCCGCGCGGGGGCCCCTCACCGGCTCCACTCAGGCCGCCCGGGGCCCCACCCCCTAAATTTCAGCTCTTCCGTCTTTAAAACAGAAGCCACCAAACCCACCCTCTACAGTGTCTGCGAAGACCTGTCGCCTGTGGATGTGACAGCCCAAGGGCACACGACCCAGAGGGCACTGCACAAAGGCCTCTTGGAAACATGACTTTTACGTCTAAGCTTTTTCCTCCCAGTTCTAAAACTCCGTGCCTGCGAACACACTCAGTGAAATACACGTTTAAAGAAAAAATAATCAGAGTAAGAAAAGCTAATAAAAAGAAAAAAATAATAACATCTAAAGTCTAATACACTCACCACTTCTTTGTGGGTTGCATTTTCCACATGAATGCCATTAACCTGAAAAGATGACGAATTAAGAATTTTGAGGAAAAGAACTGAATTAGTGTAAAGCTAAAGTGGGACACAGCTAAGCACTGGGGTTTAAAACACTGACCTGCAGAACTGGCGTCCCCACGAACAGCATGCCCGTCTGCTCAGCTGCGGGTGCAGAAGTGGCAGCAGCGTCAAGAGAGGCTCGGAGACACCGCGTGTCAGGGCAGTGGCCTCAGCTTAGCGTCTGCAGCAACCGGCATTCTGTGTACGTGTGTGTGCACGCATGTCACGTGGGCGAGTCTGAGTGTATGTGCGTGTGTGTGCACTGCGCCGTGTGAGTCCGTGTGCACACGTGTGCATGTGGGTGAGTCCATGTGCATGTGCAGATGTGTGGTGTGTGAGAATGGGAGCACATGTGTGTCTGTGAGTGTGCGTGGGCATGGGTGTGTGTACCTGGGTGTGGAAATGCCAACAGCACAGCAGGCACCCCTGAAGCGAACCAGACAGCTAGACAAGCATGTTAAGAGGGCGACTTTCCAAGCACAGAAGCCTGGTTGGGGAGGAGCGTGGACACCGCTCCCTCCAGACGAAGGGCGTCGTCACACGTGCAGAGTCGGACGCAGCTTCACTAAGTCCACACAGACAGCAAAACACAAACCCCAGAAGCCCCTCAGGATTCCCCTCTTCTCGGGAACAAATCTACACAGACCGCTTTGACTAACGAGTGGGCCCGGAATATTAAAGGGAAAAGGAAAGAAACACTTGGTGTGGTCAAGTCCGAGTGTGCTCTCTCCAGCATCATTTCCCCTTAACTTTCCACTCTCCTAGGCAGAGGCAGAGCGACAACTGCTTTCAACGACTGATCAAACCCGCACCAAATGTAAAGCTCTTGTAGTGTAAACCGTGACACTTCCTGCTTGTAATGCAAGGGCCTGGCCTCACCTCAGCCCAGGAGGAGCGGCCTCACCCCAGACAAACAGCGGGGCCCCCACCGAGGCCCCTGCGCTGTGGACGGCTTGGCTGAGCTCAGGGACTGACTGGGCTGCCTGCTTCTTCCCTCCTCGAGCTTTAACTTCCTGCTCTTACGTTTAAATCACAATACAGAGTGACCCCTGGAAACCCCCAGGGAAGCAGGACCCTGGGCCCCTGCGCTCTCTGCCCACGACCTCGACCTGGCTGTGGACCCAGGTGTGCTGTGCGGTTTCCAGGTCCTGCCAGGAACGAACCTTCCTGTTTTCAAAGCTCCCTCCTGGTTATTGCTGACGGCGTCCTGCAAACACAACAGGGCCACAAGGGCTGACCTGGTCCCCACATGGGCTGGAGCCAGGCTGAGACCCGCACGAAGCTCTTTTACAGATCTCTCACCCTCACCTGGATTTCCTCTAATTTATAAGCCTTTGGTTAAATAAGAGAAGCCAAGTAATAAGCTATTCCTTTCACACTGTAACTTTCTTTAAATTCCATGCAAGTATGTGATGGCAATTGTTAATACTAGTTCTAGTCATTAACTAGTATTAAATTTTGTTGCAAATAAAATAGTCTTTATATTATTGACTGTGATGGTATGATTTTAGGTAACTAAGAAAGTTCTCGTTGACACTACAACTTCGCCCAGAAAGCCTGCCTCACCCATTAAGGGAGACCTGCGCCCCGTCTGGCCCCACGGGAGGCCTTCCAGAATCCCCCCCTCTGTCTCTGTCTCCGTCTCCGTCTCTCTGTCTCCATCTCTCCTCCTCTCTCTCATCTCTGTCATTAAATAAAAGTTAATTAAAAAGACTATCCAATTAAATCTTTGAAATGCTTTCCATTTGATGGGCTTTTAGTCCTAAAGAAACAAAAAAGTGGTGAAATGGATAATAAGATAAAACCATGGAAGTTTAAGTTTAATTTAAAATTTTAATTAACGTTCCTGAATAAAATAAACTCTTTGGTCAGAATATACTAGGCTTGTGGGTTTTGGCCGAAAAGCAATTCTAGTTTATTTCTGTGGTTATCCTGTCGTTATGCTGGGATGTAAAATGGAAAAACAGCATAATGTAGTTTAATCCATATAAATATTCAAAGGTGCAGACTAGCTACAATGGGCTAATATTTTCTATTTCTGTTACACTTGCCTTCTCAAGGCAAATTAATTGCTATTACCCATATTTGAGGTGATGTAAATTTAATCACTGTTGGCAATACAATGGTTTTGTAACAAATAATTTGCTCTTTTTGCAACTTTAGTCTTTGTAAAATTCAGATACAAATACTGATGAACAAAAACCTTTGGGTAATAGTGTAAAAGGGTAATATTTCTTAAAAGTCTTCCCGTTAGAGCACTGAACTTCATTATCTGGACTAACAATGACTAAAACTAGCCTTTCCTGCGCGTCAGGCCCTCCTCACGGTCCACTTTGCGCTCTGACTCTGGAACCACTCGCCCACCCGTGTGGGGCACGGCTGTCCCCAGGTGGGCGGGTCCCCTGTGGGGACGCGGGCCTGTGGTTTGACAGGAGAGCCACACAGAACTAAGTTCAAAGACTGTGGACAGAGGCAAGGAATGCGCATTCTTAGTGTGAACCCCACACCCGCACGAAGATGGGCACTGACTCCAACGAAACCCCACCACAGCCTTCCTGGAAAGGCACAAAGTCCCGTTGCCAGTGGCGGTCGTGGCGGCCTTCTGCTGTGGACGGCACGGCTGGTGACCGGCACTGGGAACAAGGGTGAGACGCCCTGTGGGACAAGCACCCCTGTCTGTGGGGCAGGTGGGTGGGCAGGTGCACGCAGCGTCTCACAGGAGCAGAGGATGCAGGCGGCAGGACACACTCCTGAGAACGGCCTCGCCCAGGACCCAGTGCTTGTGGGGCCAGCTGGGCTCCAAGCCCACAGCACAGCACATGGCCCCCCTCGAGTGGTCGTGAGACGGCTCGTCTGGGGCAGCACCTACCCCACCAGGTGCTGGCATGCTCCCTGTGGTGCCATTAACTGCTCCACCTTCCCTCTTCTGGCTGGTCAGCAGTGGGTTCTGGGCGTCCCTGGCATCCTCCAGGGACGAGTGAGGACCCCTGAGCACCAGCACGGCCTGGATGGGCAGAGGCTGCTGGTCAGAGCCCAGCCCAGGCCCGAGCTCCGGAGCAGATGGTCTCAGAAAGGGAAAGCGAGACCAGAGATGGCCAGGAGACTGTGGAGGAGTGGGAGGAGAGGCGGGCTCCGTCCTGAGACTTGCTGTGCCGAGCTTCCTGTGGTGCCTCCCAGAAGCTGGAGAGGAGGCTCTGCTTCGGGAGAGAGTGTGTTGGCACGTCTGGACTCCGGTTGGAAGACTGGACGCCCCCGTTACTCCTGAGGACACCCACCTGGCCGGCCACCCCAGACGCGGGCGCGCCTCCCAGCTCACGGGGGCGGCCTGGTCACCCTCTGCAGATAAAGCTGGTTCTCATCCTGAACTGGGCATAACATCCTTCTCTGATTTTCATCTTCTCCCTTCGTCCCAGTCTTTTCGGAAACTGATATTCACACCCACACATTAAAAACTTCACTTAGAAAAAGAACCGAGAATGTTCACGAAGACCACAGGAGCCAAAACGGACTGGAGCACCTTCCTTCAGTTAGTGGCCAGCCAGCCCGACAGGTGACGGCGGCGCACGAGGCTCCGAACACTCCGAGCTCGACGAGGAGCCGAGTCCTTCCCCCTCGCAGAAACTGCCTCAGACGGACTCGGCTCCACAGCGCTTCCACTTCACAGCTACAGCGCTGGCTAGTACAGCAGAAGGGCGTTCGCCCAAGGGAGTCATAATGTTTTGTCAAAGTGCTTTAAAAACCTCGAAGAATAATGGTCATTTGAGTCAGAGCCCTGTGCCCTATGGTTACAGTTAGAACTGTATTTTCTTACAAAGCTGAACGGCAGGGGAAGGACCAGGCTCCTTCCGAGGCTGCGGCTGGGGTGGGTCCCTGTGGAAGCCCCTCCGGCTCTGTCCCCTCGACCCCCAATAAGTGGCGATCCGTCTGCTGCAAACGGCAAAGGCAGGTGCTGCGACTTCGCTCAGAAAGGGAAAATACTGTATCACGCTGAGTCCTGAATTCCATCCTTTTGGTACAAGAGAGTCTTTACACACATGCAGATTTTGTTACAATGCCTCTTTCCCCCACGAATGAATTCAGAGCACTGTGGGGAGTTCACATCCCCTGGGAACCGTCTTTGCAGGAAAACGTGACCCCCAGGTCCGAGGTAGGCGTGATGCCCGAGGACACGCCGTGCAGACGCCCCAGATACCAGGTTCTGAGCAGAAGCACGAGCTGACTCTGAGTTCCCACTGAACCTGCACGTCTCGGGGGCTGGTGTCTCCATCCGGGAGGCCCACAGTCTCTGCCCCAGGACCGGTGGCAGGGTGCACCCCTTGCTGATTCAGGCCTCCCTCTGGACGCTGCACGGTTTCAGGCTCGGGGCGTGCTGCCCTCCGCCAGTTTTGGGAGGACCATCACCTGAGTCACAGGTCCCACTGACAGGGAGTAGCTGGCAGGACAGGGAGCCGAGGGTCCTGGTGGGAGTGGACCTCCCCACCCGCCACTAGCAAGGTGACGCTGTCAGAAAGCCTCCACTTCTACGGGAAACGAGCGGCCCCACACAGGGAGGACCCCAGTCCTCACTCTCCCGCCTACACACAGCAGCCTCGGGAAGGGGCAGCGGCTCCCAGGGCCAGCGGCCCATCTTGTCAGCAATGCCTGCCCCGCCGCACCCACCACACCCGAGGCGCCCGCCGTCACAGGCTTTTACCTCCAAGCCCTCGTGATCACCACGGACCCTCCATCCGCACTGACCTCCCTCAGTGGTTTGTCGTTCCTGAGAAACCCAGTGCTGGGACCACTGGCGTGCCCGTGTGTCCCGGGGCGGGGGCGAGGGGGAGGACAAGGGCCGGGTGGTCGGCTGAGACAGCAAACGCCTGCAAAACCGCGGCAGCGCAGACAACCAGGCGAAGCCAACAGCTCATTTCTCACCTAAAAGCACACACCACCTTCCAAACTGCCGCAACGCACGCCAGCCGCCGCGCCGCTGTTACCTGTGTGGTCTTTCAATATTTTCGATATGACGACAGGGACTCTGTGCTCAGAGCCTCCCTGGAAGACAGGCAGCGGGAGTGCAGGTCAGGTCAGCGCAGGGCCAGCGCGGGAAAGGAGCGTGGGGGCCACCCGCTCATACCTTTACGCTCAGGCCCAAGCCGCCCCCGGGCTGTCGCAAAGCGTAACTGTTCTGTGCTTTAAAAAATTGAGGAAGAAAAAGAACAGTTTATGTTAAAATGCACAGTCAGAAAGGGAGTACAAAATGCACATGCCGCTTCTGCGTGAAACGCAAGGAACTGTTCATAACGTATTTCCAGAGTCGCCCCAGTCACAACAGCATCTCCAGTCTCCAGTCCGCTGCCGTGACACGGACGCGGACACTGACAGAATCAGCCCTGTTCTGCGCGTGATTTAAAAGCCACACAGAACTCCGGCAGGCGGGCGCTCTTCCCCTCACCGTCTCTGGGAGTCGAAGCACCATGAGGGGAACACTGGCCGTTTCCCAGGGGCAGACGGTGAGGCCGCAGAGCACACCCTGACCTGTCCCTAACGTGTGTTCTCCCCACAAAACGGGCTCCCTCTGCACCACCCTCCTCTGTGCAGCTCAGTCACTCTTAGGCCAGGTTTCAGGTGATCAGCGTGAACTCTCGAGTGATCAGTCATTCCACGTCCGGATCCGGTTTAAAGGCGTCAGTGCTGAGGAGAAGCCAGATTTCCCCTTGCCCTTGGGGTGGGTGGGGGGGTGACTGGCTGGGCACCGTCCCGTCTCTTACACGTTCCATCATGTGACAGACTGTATTTTGGTCTAAACTGCCTGACTGTTAGCTGTGGGGCTGAGAGGGTGAGACCAGGGAGGCCTGGACCAGCTGAAGGGGCCGCAGCGAGCGTGCTCACCGGAGGGACCATCGGCACAACGGGAACGCCCAGCATCGCTGGGATGAGCGAGTGCAGAGGTAAGCGCTTTCAGATGCCAAAGAGTGCGTGTGTGCAAAGCCCTCAGAGAGAGACCCCGGTCGGGGAAGAGCGAGGGTGTCCCGAGGGGCCCCGCGGGGGACGCACCCACTGCCAGCGCGAATGGACCCGGAAGCTGTATGGCCACCCGTCATTTACTTACACGCTTTTATTTTTATCATTTTAACTTCTCATATTTATTTATTTATATTTATTATTTTATTATTTAAAATCCACTTGTAATTTTAGTCTTTGGAGTGAATATATTATAACCTTAAAGACACCAAAAATTAGAGCAAATAAACCTATTGTAGGGTGTACGTGGGACACATTCGACTATTCTGAGCTCTTCAGCACATGCAACGCTTTGAACTGATGAAATACTTTCACAGTCAAATGTGGGAAGAGCTGTACTTCAGGACTTCGGTTTCAGAGAAACCGTTTCGCCTTTTTCCTCGTCCTGGACTGGGTTCCCAGTGAGGGAGGTGGGGGCAGCAGTGACACTCGTGCGACAGGGACACTGTGGTGACTTCCGGGCCGTGTTCTAAGTGCGCGTCTGAAACGCCGGGAGCACCTTTACCCGCACAGCGTCCGACGCAGCAGAAGCAGGCGTGAGGCTCGGTCCCCGGCAGGTCCCCACGTGCGACACAGGAGCTGACTCTCCAGGTCAGCGAGCGTCTCCCGAGTGTGACCAGCAGCGTGGGGACACTCGCTCCCTCTGTTCTGCCCTCGGCCCTGAGGTCCCCCTGCGCTCAGGCTCGGCTGGGGCGGGACAAGCCCCACGTGCAACACAATCAGCCCTGAGCTTCCAGCAGAGACCTTCTGAGCGTCGGGAGGTGGGAAAGCTGGGTTGTCCAGAACATCAACTAGGAGGCTGCGAAGTTCCTCAAAACAGTCGATAATGCTTTTCACTTTTCCCACTGGGTTAAGCAACAGAACCCACTGAGAGCAGGAGAGTACGCATCAGGGGAAATGTGTTTGAGAAGGAGCAGGTGGGTCCTGCCTCCAAAGAGCTCCCCAAATAATGACCTTTCGACTCTGTCATTTTGTTCCCACGTGGACCTTAGGAAGACAATGCAAAGCTAACACCAAGAAATGGTCAATGGAGCCAAGTTCTAAGATTCCTAACAGGGGAGGGAAGGAAACTGTGTCATAACCCTCTTTAGCTCGGAGCGCCTGCCACCCAGGGTCCCGGCTCAGCCAGAGTCCTGGCCACTCAGATGCCTACTCCACGCCGTCTGCCGCAGTGCCCCTCCTGAGCACACGCGGCCCCGCCATGTGAGCCTCGCTCAGCAAAGCTGCACAGGTCCACATCAGACACTGCAACTGGGGCTTAATGCGAACTTCCCATCTGTTACAGCTGCAAGCTGAGGCTCAGATCAGAACATTGCAGTGTCCAGAGGTGGGCTTCAGCCGGTTACAAAGATAAAACTGGCCCTTGTGAGGGATGCCACCAGGCCTGCTGTCCCCCTCCCCAGGCCCGGGGCACCTTCACCCACACCCCCGGTCACTGGTGATTCCACGCTCCAGCCTCGCCCCACCCCAGCCCCCCGACATCACCGCCGGGACCACCTGCAGTCAAGAGCCAGCAGGCTTTCACGACACACATGACGGAAGAGCCTGAAAGAGGGATTGTTAATGTTAGCAATTTAGGAGAATTTTCTGAGGATTTTAGTTCTCACACACACACAAAACCTTCTCAATTTTTTTCAGAAAACAGATGTTAGTGGATTTTGATGTTGGGGAGGGTGTGGGAGGAGGGTGTCAGGCCCCAGGTCCCCGACGGGAGCAAACACCCTGGAAGGGTCTTGCAGGTCGGGGTCCGGGTCTCTCTTCCCTCTCTTCCTAAAGCTTCCACACCAATGACTCCAAAGAAAAAGACCCGGGACCCAGAGTCAATTTATGGTGTGAATGCATGTGTAGAAATCAGTTTTCAGAAACTGAGAACAAATGGGTTTTCAATTGAGGTCTTGGGAAAAATGGAAAAAATTCAGAAATAAATGTCTGCCAACAAATAGATACTAAGGGAAAAAGACAATGCCGAGGAAGTACGTCCAGTGAGTTCAGAAGGGCTGTTTTGTTACTAAGTTACTTGCAGTTTGGGTTGCAGGATAAAGTGTCTGGTGGGAAACCAGTAATTACTAGCACAGGAAATACAGCAACAAAGATTACAGACGAGAGTAAAATCGTTCTTTAAGTTAAATACTAAAATACAGGCGGTACCTACTTCTGATCTATAAACCCAAAGAACAGAAAGGAAAAGGGTGCTCCAGAAAGCACGTCGAACTAAGCGGAGAGAAGTCGAAACAGTGCGTTGATTTTATAACAAAAGAGCGATGACAGGATTGTGCTGCGTGTCACACGCAGAACTGATCAGAAACTGCCGTGTCCTTGGCCAGCGTCACGGCAACCACGTCGCCTGTCGTGGAGACCGTAATCCAAGCTTAACTCCTTCATCTGAACTAAAATTAAAATCTGTTGACATTCTTCACAGGACATGTTATGTAAATCATAAACCTAACTTTTTTTTTTTTTTTTTTGATTTTAACCAGTTCAGTGGACCATTGTGACGGCCCTGGGACCACCTGCAATGCCTCTCGTCGGCCCCGTGGCGGCCAGTTAGCGCTTCACAGAGGTTGCTCAGTCAGTGGTCTTACTGAGCACCTTTCTCTGCACTGGGTAACTCACCCCTCAGTCACTCGCTCGCACAGCTGCAAAGACACACGCGGGAAACCCAGGAAGCCAGGCCCGGACGTGAGGTGCACGCGGTCCCGGGCAGGGGGGCCCGTGTGCCTGGATCTAAGCATCCCCGACGGGACACGTTTACGGGGAAGGGAGGGCCGACAGCTGTGGGGTCGGGTGGATGCAGAGCTAAAATACGCGGGCCCGATTCTACCTTCTACCGTCAGGCCACAGATGTGTGATGTTAGCCAGACACACCTTCCCTGGGGAAGACCGGACTCTGACAGGACACAGACCCCCCCAGAGAGGAGGGGCCAGCAGACCCCGCCCCCTGTGGGGCCCGCACACCCCCTCACAAACCGGGCGCGCGTTTCAGGCAGGGAAGTGGGCGTCTCTCCCTCCAGGGGTCCCCTGGGGCCCGAGCCACAGACTGATGTCCTTCACCAGCGAGGAGCCCACTGCCCCCCGAGCCCCTCCGCTTCCCTGTCTCCACGGCCCCAGCAGCACCCGCGCCGCCCTGCAGGCCTCCGACCTGCTCTTCTCTATTTGCCGACCCTGGTGCTCCCCCGCTGCGGGCCCCTCAGCCCCTGGCGCTCCCCCCCACCCTCTGCGGGCCCCTCAGACCAGCCTCACTGTTTCACGGCTGAAGCTTTCTTTCTGACAGACGTGCTGTTTAGCTCGCACCCCGAGACTGCTCTCCTTCCCTGAACTTGTCCTCTCTGGTTGGTTCCACGCCTGCTGGGTCACCGTGCACGGCCCTCCCTCCCGGCCGCACTGGCGGGGCCTCTCTCGTGTCTTCAGACGTAGTGAACGTGTGCACCGTGTGGCGCCGGACGCCCAGGCAGGGGATCTCTGCGGGCCCACGTCACCACCCTCTCCTCCCTGCGTCCCTGCCCCGTCCTCTTCCCCGTGGCTTCCTCTCCACAGGCCCCCGGGAACCTGCACTGGGGAGTCACCTCAGACCCGAATGTGAAGTGTGCTCCTGCAGAAGGGACACGCCGCTTCTCCCTGCGCGGACCGGGGCCCCCAGACCTGGCAGCCCTACAGCCTCCTTTATCCGCGCGGGGCTTTCATGGCACAGGGACCGGTGAATCCCAGCCGCAGACCCAAAGCAGGGAGGGCGGGGGTGAGGGTCCCTCTTCCTTCTGGAGCCAGTGCCAGGCAGGGAGGACTCTTCCCTCCCATGGGGCGGGCTTTGTTTTCAGGTCCACACACCGCAGCTGTGACCCCGGGCTCTCCTCCTCCAGGCAGGGAGGGGGCCGGTCTGTCCTCCCTCTGGCTTCCCCCCGGCTGTCTCCTGGTGTCCACGCTGAACCCCTCGTCAGGTCACGCTGGGGGCACACCAGGTTCGGGGACTGGCCCTCCCAGAGTTCACAAGACTTCCGCGTCACTGAGCATCCTCAGCATCACTGACGTTTGTGTCTCTGGGAACATCCCGCACGTCTCTGGGCTTGTGCTGTCTTGGGAACCCAACACGCAGCACCCGCTGGGTCACAAACTAGCCGAGGAGCTGCTGAGACACTGCCCCGATTCTGTAATCATGCTCCATGAGCTCAGACAACAACTTCCTTCTCCATGAATCCCAACTTCCCAAACAGGAATGCGAGGGTGTGGAATCTCCCAGATTCATTCCAGCCGCAAATGTGCCGTGACTCTAAGTGCCAGATACAACACAGAGATCCTGGAACGTGTTCCTTCAGTGGAATGTGTTTAGATGTAACTTCCTCACCACATTCATTTAAACCACAAATGTAAATGTGGAGTTTAGAAAATTAAACTGTGTCAAATGTACAGCGACAGTTACAAAAATAAAGCAATCCAAACACAAACTGAAACAGAACGAGCGAGCTCTTTGACGCTGCAGAGCGCACACTCTCTTAGGAGGGAGTCAGCAAACCCAGAGATTGGGAGTCTTCAAAGTGCCATGTTGATGTCAGGAAAGAGGAACATAAATGAAGTGTGAACTCTTAGATTCCAAGTTCGGAGGCTGGATCAGCAGGGTTAAGAATACATTGGTTTTACTAAGGAGCAGATTTAGTTTTACATTAGCCCTCCCTCTTTTGGATTGAGAACACCCCCCACCCTTAACTGATACCACACTTACCTTCTTGCCAGTAGGTTCAAGGAAACAAAATGCAAGTCTACGCAACCGTGTCTTCTCAGGCAATCAGCACGTAAGCGCAGCCCAAGGTGTAGGGTTCCGTGTGAACTCTGTGTTAAGCTTCAAGAGAACCAGACTCCTCCAGGCTCACTTCTGAGTAAGTGCTGAGTCAAAGGTGTGTTGCCTTTGAAGTGAGCAGGGACCTCCCACTGAGAAGAGCCCGAAATGTGAGAATCAATCATCAGTAGCACCTCCCATTAAGAAAACTGATCTTGAAAATCAAAACACCAGCGTGAGCCGTCCACAGACTCAGTGACGGCATCTGAGCTCGCGGGGCCTGACAATCGAGGCGTTTGCTCTAAGACGCTGACCCGGTCTCGGGGCCCCCGTGACCAGCCGCCTTCTGCTGGACTTTCCCATCTACAATGCAGACTCCGCGACCCGGCTGAACTGACTCCGACGACAAGTTTTCACCTCCCGGGAGCCACACAGGAACTCGAGGTTGGTGAGCTGTAAATTCACACTCATTTCTTCCGCTGATCCACTGTGGAATCGTTGTATCTTCCTTTCCTGCTCTTCAGAAAAATTTTAAATGGAAAATAATTTTCCTCAACCAGGTTCTCTGGTGGAAGTTAACATGGAAACATCCAGCTAGGAACATACTGAGAGTCGAGGCTCTGGTGTCCCTCAGAGGGGTTCTGACTCTGTAAAAACAGCCCTGACTTTTGCTAAAAGGAGTCTTTCTTATCCTCCAAACACACGATAAATTCTCATGTCAAGGTTAGTTTTATTTTTATAATCAGCTGAAGAGCACAGGGTTTCAGCTGCAACTCAAACCAATGGGATTGAGCCCAACGTGATTCTGTAACTGAGGTTCAGAAGAGATTCTGATCTCAGTAACTGACTATGTTCATCTAGGCACGGAAATGTCCTCTGAACGCCCCTCCCAACTGTCCAGCCCAGATACGTGTGTTTACTCAAGCACATGTCCACTACTTTCCTAAAACAGAGGGCTTCCTAGGGAACCAGCAGAGAGCAGTAAGGAGGGGCGGAGACTGGGTACAAAGCCATGTGAACCCAGTGTCCCCACCCACACCCTTATTTTAGGGCAGGAAACACTAACATCACGCTTCAGGGCTTCAATAAATCACTTGAAAATGAAAACATACATTTATGGGTCTGAATATACACCCATTTTTCTTAAGAAGGAATCTATAATTTTCATCAGGAACTTAACCTTGGGCAGAAAATCTGACACTGAATAGAATTTAAAAGTGTAGGTTATTTTTCCTGGACGAAATAGCCTAGAAACATTGTGTGTTTTTACTATAACTTGTCTGAGATCTTCTAGAGATTACAAATTCACTATTAAGAAGGGTCATTTTTTTCAAGTGGTTAGAGTGGTCCCATGGCTCCCTCCCCAGCCCCACCCCATGGCGTCCAGAGCTGCTGCAGGGAAATGAGCAAAGGAATGGACACTGCCAGGGCCACACGAAGATGGGACAAGACCTCTCCACTTTCAGAAAGAAAGCAGACATGGGGGTGTTAGCAGGGTCTTTTCGGGGCTGGTGGAGAACAAGGGGGTCTGCAGGGTGCAGAGAGGCCCCAGGGCGGGGTACACAGGATCTGAGTCTGCAGCTCTCCAGAGGATGGCGGGAAGGACCGCCTCCTGGTCTGGCCCCACAGGTCCCGGACCCGTGGGGGGACCCTCCCCAGATGCAGCAGCCAGACCCAGACCTGGGGAGGCAGACCTATGGCACAGGAGGGAGGGTGGACCTGGGTCAGGGCAGATGGAGGAGGATTTCAGGTGGAGACGTGAGTTTTGAGAGTCACGAGAGCCTGTGTGGACATATGGCAGGCTCAGGCCTCCCCAGCAAGGTCATGGCATTGCATCTCATGAGGAAATGCCGAGTGCGGGACCGCCGCCCCGGAGGAGGCGCCCGTCCAGTTCACCTCCAGCACAAAGGCCACAGGACTCGGAAACCACCCAAAGCAGGTGTCCCCAGAGCCCGTGTCACTGCGAACTGGGGATGGAAGTGCTTCGGGGATACTTTCAAAGACACTCTGAGGGAGGGGAGGGCTCAGCGTGTGCTCAGCAGACACGAGGTCCCGGGTTCAATCCCCAGCGCCTCCATCAAAAATAAATAAATAAACCACATTACCTCTCCCCCCAAAACAAACAAAACAAAACACACAAAAGGAAAGTCCTCTCCTCTACACGGTTTCTTGCTCGTCAGGTTTTGTGGCCGATGGGGGGTGTAGTCAAAGGGGAGAGGAACAACTGAGCTGACAACGCGCAGAGACTCGTCAGCAGGATGCACGTCTATATCCACGGCCAGCAAAACCTCCTGGAAGGAAGTGGGAAACTGGACCACGGCTTCAGATACAGTATGTTGTGTGTTTAACACATCGTCGGCGGGAGGCCCAGGTAAACTCTGAGCTAAGACCCTTCACCCTAATCTTCATTCAGTATTCTAGTGCATCTAACACAAAAGCTGCTTGCTGTTAAGGACACTTCATCTGTAAGTCTGCAGCCAAGAAAGACCGAGCTTCACCTGAAGATCCTGATTTGTACCCACGGATGCAGGGACAAGGTCGATAACCTGACACTGAAAAAGCACCTGCCTGAGCATGTGCTGCAAGTCGTTCTGGACAGAAACCCTCGGGTTACTATTCTGTCAGGGAGTAGATGTGACTGTCACATCACTGCCCTCTAGCTTCCAATGAAACTATGCCCAACCTGACTGCAGTGTTTGGGGGTGTTTTTAATGTAAAGCTCCGCAAGGAAAATACATTCATAAAACGTCAGGGAGAGCGCAAGTGATAAAATGTTGACAATGACAGTCTGCTCTGCGACAACGAAGGCCAGTGGTGGGACCTCTAGGTTCGGCGGAGGACCGAGTCCGGCAGGTCCCGCAGGACCACCCGTGGGCGGCTCTGCCTGGGGAGACCCTCTGGGCTCATCGGGGTGGGACAGTCTGGGACAAACCCCTGGGGCCTGCAGACGCGGGAGCACTGACGTTCGCACTGTGGTTGCTGCCACTGACACAGAGGACGTCTTGCTTTTGAACTGTCAGTACCTCTTTCGTCAGCTTCAGCCGGACGTCGTAGGCGTGTCCAGACCCTGGGTCGCGCAGCAGTGCGGTCCTGGTTTTGGTCTGCGGAGACAGTGGGGACGGGGCAGTGAGGCCAGGGGAGCCTAGAGCTCGCCCGCACGGCCAGCACCGACGGCTGGGCCGTCCGCACTCGGCTGACGCGGGCCTGCCCAGCGTAATGCACAGCATTGGAATCTTTACTGTGTCTTCCCGAGTTGTCTTCAGAGAATTGGGTGTAAAACTTTTTTTTTGAACATTTTATTTCTTTATTAATTGAATATAGTCAATCTACAATGTTGTGTTAGTGTCTGGTGCACAGCACAGTGATTCAGTTACACATGTACACAGATATTCCTTTCCACATTCTTTTTCATCATAGGTCATTATAAGGTATTGAACAGAGTTCCTCGTGGCGTACGGCAGGACCTTGTTTTTTAAATCTATTTTATATACAGTAGTTAGGATCTGCTAATCCCAAATTCCCAGTTTATCCCTTTTCTCCCAGTAACTAAGTTTGTGAAACATGTTTTTACAGGATAATTAGTCCTCACGTTTTTAAAAGCTTGAACATTTTAATAGTACTTTATTTTAATCTATTTTTCTACTTCGCATTTTTCACTTTGACCAAAGCTATTTGAGTGAAAATGATAACTTTCAATAAAGATCCAAATAATAATCTGCATGGAGATCTGTTGTTTTGGAGCAGGAAGGTGACAACACTGACAATAAGCAGGACGATGTCAGGGTTACAGTCACTGAATGCACAGATGGGATGGTGACTCCATCAGACATGCCCCGGGATGAGGCATGGAGCGCCCGCCCGCCAGCCCGCCCTCCAGGGAGGCTGGGAACAAGGTGTTTTCTGTCCTCCCCACACACCAAGCAATTCCACCTGCGTTTGTTGGGAAGTACTGATTGGAGATTTAGTAATTACAGAAGATAATGTACCAGGTGTTCTTAGCAGGTGATGAGTCAGGAAGACACCTTTGGATCAATTAGCAGAAGTCGCCTCCTCCCGTGTGGACATCACAGAAATGTTCCCTGGCTGAGCAGCCCCTGGCCGCCCAGGTGGGCGTGGATCCCGGGCCTGCACCTGACGACCTCCCATCTGTCTTACGCTTGCACCAAGGCTCTGGCCAGCATGGTCTCAGGCACAGCCCTGCACCTGGGAGGAAGGACAGAGGGGAGAACGGGCACTTGGAGAGGTCACAGGGGTCTAGTCCTCAGGCCAGGACCAGAGGATGGCCCCAGGGCACACGGAGCCCCAGCCAGGTCCCAGGAGCGAGGGTGCAACCTAGTGTTGCCTCTGTCCCTCCACTGTCCTGGCAGGAGAGGCCCTTCCTGGGCTAACAGCTCCCTCATGTTCAAGGTCACAATCCGGAGCAGAAGGAAAATTGGGGTGGGGGGCAGTGCTCCCTGAGGGGTCCTGGAGGAGGCCCGGGTTCAGTGAGGGTAATGCTGAGTCCCAGTGCGTCACTTGGTCAGCCTGGAGTGCCGGGTCTGCAGAGCCCCGCCTGGTGCCTCCCCCAGGGACCTGGGTCTAATCCCCATAGGATGCGGTCTGAGCACCAGGAATTTGAGACACTCAGCATTAGCTTCTGTGCACCTGACAGCTGGAGAAGGAAGGCCCAGGCCAGGAGGGAGGGACCCCTGAATCACTGTGGAAGTGCAGGCCTCAGCCCACGGCCCACCTGCCGAACCAGCATGGCACTCCCCTGCACACCTGGTGACCCACGTGGCTGTTTTCAGGGAACACCACGAAATGCTTCCACCATTTAAATTGTGTTAATAACACAAAAAATGAGCACAGAAAACATCCCCAACAGCCTGTCTGAATTGGCTGAACACTCAAAGAGGCAGGACGGCACAGAGGTGCCGGGGCCCGGACACCAGGGCCGGCGATCTGCCCGCCTCCCTGGCTACCCCATGCAGAGCTTGTCTGGCTCAAGCATAAACTCGAGAAGGTGGAGCACCTGTGCACCCAGGGGGGCTCCCTTCTCCCCTGCCACCCACTGGAGTGGCTGAAACAGGGAGGGCCAGGGTCCCCTGCGCTGATGCCTGAATCCCCTCAGCCCTGCTTCTGTCACTGACGCAGACCAGCTCCAGACACAGGAGGCCTGGGCGGGGGCTTGTCACCTTTCCTGGGGTGTTTCCTGTGACTGTCATCACTAACTCCAGCCACAGACCTACCTCCACGCTGCACTGGTCCAGACCCTCTCTTGCTGTCCTCGACCCCGGCTGTCCCCTCCCCCTCCCAACACCCCCCCTACAGCTGAGAAACCCGCTGGGGTCTCACGGATGGGAGGGGAAGATGGGGGACACTTGGCTGTGAAAGTGCAGTCTCTCTGGCCCTAGTGTCAGCCAGCACGCTCGTGTCTGCTGGAGGTCCTGGCCCACGTCTCATATGCCAGACACAGTGACAGAGCTGACCGCCTGGCCTGCTCAGCGCCCACGCGCTGGACCGACAGGAATGCGAAGCAAACGTTTTCTGAACGAAGTAAAGATGTAAAGATGCGAGGGACGGAGAAGGAAAAAACAGCTCGTTTTGGCGGTATTTTTTTAACTTCTAAAATTGCAGGTTTTTAACCATATATTTCAGTGAACCCTTACTGAATTCAATTGAAATTAGTTACATGATTCAATTTTCCCCGCTTTGTTTTCCTAATTTAGTTTCTTCAACTGAAAATGTGCTTTCTGTGAAAATCCGTAAACTGCGTCAGTTCAAGCTCAGGTGATGGAAGAAGCAGCACACTGCCTGCTTGTCCGCCAGGAAGACGGACCCGCTGCGGCAGGGGTCAGTTGCGCTGCTCCGCCTGAGGATTTGCGGGCGGGGCCGCCCCGGAACCTGGCCAGCTCCCGGGGGAGCCCCGGCTGCGCCACCACCGCGCAGGGCCGAGCCTCCCGTTCCCAGAGGGAGCGGCGGCCCCGCAGCAACCTTCGCGCAGTCAGTGATGTGGGCGCGCGGCACCCGGCGCCTCCCCTCGCGCACCCGGCCAGAGCCAGAGCGCCTGCTGAACGCGGCCCGGAAGGACGAGGCGTCCCCGGGCACCGGGGGGTAGGGGGGGGCGCCCTCCAAGGACCCCCGGAGGAGGCTGCTGGCGCTGCGGACGGCAGAGGCACAGGCCCGGGCCGCCTCCGGGCGGGGCTTCCGCGGGGCCGCAGCGCCCCCTCGTCCCGCGGCGCGGCCGGCGGGGACCCGGGGGCCCCGCTGCCACCGGCAAGCTCGGGACCGGAGGGCTGAGCGTCACCGGCCTCCGCAGGACGCTTCCCAGGAGCAGCGGAGGGCGGGCACAGCCCGCACAGACAGGCAGGCGTCACCGAGGAGGACGCAGCCACTCGGCCGCCTCCCGCGCGCCACGCCGACAGCGCTCGCAGACAAGGACCGTCACCGACAGCCACACAGCGGCGTCCGCTTCCCGTCACAACGCAGGGCACGGCTTTTCAAAGCACTGTGAGACTGCGCGAAAATGCAGGATTCTGACCACGGGCATGTAATTCCTCAGACTCGAGAAGGACACGCGTCTCTGAATTTAAGCTCACCTTCCTGGAGGGTGAGCTCATGACCCGGGGATTGTAGGCCAGACAAAATGCCATCAAACCCCCGTTATGACAGCTTCCCTGGGGTGCTGGGGAGACAGGAAGGGACAACGGGGGTGCGGGATGATGTGGACGGGGAGGGGGAGGGTGGAGAAGGGGAGGAAGGGGAGGGAGGGGGAGGGGAGGGGAGGGAGGGGGGAGGGGAGTGGGAGAATTAGTCATTCTAATAACTCAGTAGAATTGACATTCCTGCTTAAAAATCTTCACCTTGGGAAGAAAACAGAATCCTTGATACGTTCCTAGGATCTTAACTAAGAGGAGACTTCAGAGTTTAAAATTAATGAATCTGTTTACCTACATTTTTCAAAAAGCACGAACACATCAGCACTGCACTGATCTGAGCAGCAGAAGCAGAAGCTCGAGGGCACTGGCAGCTGCAGGACGCTGGTTTTTAAAGTGCGCACGTGTGTGGACTGAAACCAAACCTACTGCTGGCCTGGAAGAAGCCCTCAAAACTCTCAAAGGGTCAGAATCGCTCAGACTGTGTCCTCCCACGTACTCTGCAGTGGAAGATGATATAAAATCTCCTCTCCTTCAAAGTTAAGCGATATACTTCCAAATGACCACTGGATCAGGGTGGAAAAGTCAAGTGGAAATAAGGATGTATTTTTAATGGATATGAGGTTAAAACTCTTTGAAACAGTCCTTCAAAGAAAATTTACATCTTTAATATATTTTTTATTTTTATAAAGCCAAGGCTGAAAGCCACCGCTAATCTCGGGGCAGCCCCAGGCCTGTGTCTGTAGATGAAGCCTTGCTGGAAGAGCTGCACCCACCCCATCTCCTGCTCGTCACCGCTGTCGTGTGAACACGACTACACCTGCTTTAAACCTGAACGCGTCACTAAATCCTTTCACAGAGCACAGCCCAGGGCTGCATAGCTGCATCAGGGAAGTCCACAAATCTCCGGAAGGATGACGCTATGACACAAACTCTTCCAGAAAAACAAATACGGAACACCACTTCACTCATTTATAAACTCAAACTAAGCTGGACGCCAAATCCAGCAAGGAGGCTGCAATAGAATTAATTTACTGGTCAATTCCCCCTTGTCAACATCAATGTGAAAATCCTAAAGAAAATATTACCAAATGGAACAATCCGGTTGGAAACCGAGGATGAGAAGGAAATAAGAGGCCTCCGGAGGGGGTGGAAATGAAAGGCAGGAGGGGGGTCTGCACAGGTCCCGGGGAGCAGGTTCCGGCTGGGAATCGGGCCTTGACTCAAACACCCCCCTTCCTCAAAGGCTGACACCCTCCGTCCAATGGTTCAGTCCCGAGCCCCGCCCACGATGGACAGGAGGGACCCTAGAGTCAGCAGTCAGTGCCTCTGACCAGCTGTCCAGGGAGGATGCGGGAGGTTTCAACGCCAACCCAGTCCTCCCCCAGGAAGACTGCTTCCCGGGGACACAGCCGCCCAGGGCTGCCGAGAAACAGGCTTATATTTTTCCATAGTCCAGGAAAATGCCATATAACGTATTTTAATCTTCCATTTTAAACTTTGTTTAGAGCCCAGCTTCAAGCAGTGACACTGACCTTGTAACTGCCGCTCAGATGTCTGATTCCGCCATCCCAGTGGATTTATAGCCATCAATGGAAACAAGCAAGGCCTGTCAATAATGACCTACTCAGGATGCACTTTTTGAGGAGAAAAAAGGTAGGGCTCCACGCTGTTGAAGGATTTCTATTTCTGCAAGAATAGACTGTTCTAACGAGCCACAAAGATCAAAAGAATCCTAACACAACTGCATAGCATTTGAATAACTTGGATTTGACACACAGAAAGTGTTTCAATGTTATTTAAAATAGGTATCTACTTCCTTAAACTGTATTTTAAAGTGAAATCTAATTGTGAGAGAAACAGTTGGGAAGAGAGACATGTACACACATTAAAAGTCATAAAAGGCATTAAAATAATCAAAACAAAGTAAATGAATCCTCGTTTATAATTAGCAGAATTCAGCTCAGTCACGCAGATGCCATGGCTGAAGCTGTCAAAACAATCCTGTGTATATTTTAAATGGGGATTAACTCTGCCTCCAAAAGTAGCAGTGAAGATGCACGTTACACGTAAGGGTGTCACTTCCAGCAGCCAGGCCGCATGAGCTCTGTGCATTTTGCAGGAACTTGTGGGCGTGCAAAGAGGAACCCACTGACAAGGTGAGCATTTCGAGTAAAGATTTCATTCTGCAAAAGGGAAGAAACATAAAAATACGGGCTCATCTGGGAAGAACAAACTGCAGGTAGAAATGAGGAATACTTAATGCATCTAAACATTTCAAGTGTGCCCGACATTTCAGGGTGGGTGTCGGGCACGTTTGACTCTGCAGATAAAGCAGGACATGCTTCTAACTTTTTTAAGAACACAGACTTTAGCTCCTGAGTCTAGCAGGTCCTCGGCGTCAACCTGAACATTCTGTGAACTTGTTAGGAAGCAAACCTGAGTTGCACGTGTCAAAGCAATCATGCAGTTAAGACATGTTACAACAAGTTGTCCAGAGACACCCTCTTGTAAACCAGCTAACGCCCACCTTTACCACACTGAATTTATTTACGTGGAAACTCACACTATCACAAAAGAAGGTGGCGCAGTGCCCAGTTTGGATGCTACTGGACCTGAGTGGGAGGATGAGGGGCGGAAGCCCAGGGCTTCACGAGGGGTACCGCGGCCTGACTCCTCGACGGGGCAGCTTCCCGAGGAGACGCTGTGAGACGCCGTCATTCCGTTTCACATGCAGAATTGGCTGTGCCGCCGCTGCTGTCTTTTGTCGTGATCAACTATTTGTTATTTTTTTTTCCAATCTGGTAACAGAAACTCACAGATTCACTCTGTGAGAATGTAGTTACAGAAGAAGCAATCTCGCCTAAAACTCCTTATGAGAATAAATAATGCACAAAAATGTTTACAGTCAGATGATGACAGCTCCTCTTTTAAAGATTTTGACCACTGGATTGATCTTGATTAATTTATATACACAGAGTCCATCCTGAGGGACCGGGTATTTCTCTAAAGATGACAGAATGGCTCCAAGGACAAAAAAAACCAAATTTTTTTAAAAATTAAAAAATTAAAAATAAAGTCTTATGATTCTATTAACAGATATAAAAAACTTACTATAAAATATTTCAGCTATCACCACTACCATTTAACACTGTTCTGAAAAGTCCTAGCTAAATTAAGGCAGGAAACAGAAATACGATGTTTAATGATTAGAAAAAAGAGGGAAAAAATGATCATTATTGGCTGACCTGTAATTGCTTATCCTGGAAGACACTGCATTTTCCCTCAGACAAGGGAAAGCCCTCCACGTGAGATACGCAGACAACAAATAAAGACACGTGGAAACACGGCAAAAAGGCTGAGAACAGACGGAGGGCAACATGTAAACGACATGTGGCCCCAGAAGGGGGGCCACAGCAGTCCAGACCCACCCGTGACAAACCAACGAGAAAAAATTATCTACTATCAGCAAGAAGACCTTAGAAACAGTGACAAGAGGAGAAATAAATCAGGAGATACAACAATCAATACACACAAATACTGTCCAGCAAATACTCCTCACAAGACCGACAGCTGAATTCTGCAGACAAACACAATTACAGCTGCAGCTGGAGACGCGGGTACGATCCGACTTAGCCCAGCTGCCATCGGAATAAGCAGAAGACAAGGAAACGTACAGAAGATTTAAACAACATGATTACAAATCCTGAAAGTAGCGGTATGAATTTTAAAAACACTCGTTTTAGAGCATCTGTGAAACACTGCCCCAAGTCAACCACGGAGAGCCATCGTCAGTCTAGCTACACCCTCTGATCACAGCATGACGGATTGCAAATCACTGACAAACAGTCGTCTTAAAAACCCAGCAAAGCATGACACTGAGCACAGCTTGGCTAAGAGAGAAAATAAGACAGGAAGTTACGAACTGGATAAAAATTAAAATTTTATTTCAAAATTGTATGAAGTTGCTGAGAATACCCAACAGATTGGTAAGAACAACAAAAAGCAAAAGGTTTGGGTGGTGATTTGAGGGAACTGGAAACACCCCTGCCTTACTGCTGGCATCCAGGCTGGAGGCTGACTGCGCCCAGCAGTCTGGAGTCACTTGGTGAGAATGTGCAGGTCTAAGCCACACAGACGGGTTCACAGCACTGTGCATTTTTCGGGAAAAAATACTGCCTCACATCCCAGCACATGACTATTAAATCAAAAGCCATGAGAGGATTATGGGAAATGAAATAAACTGGGAGGGCTGAGTGAGTTACTCACCATAAATATCCCAATACAAGAAGGTACGCCGGGGAGCAAAAATGTTTTATTGTGCCTTGTCAATTTGCAATTAATGTCATAGTTTTGTGTTTTCAAATGTTACAGAAATGATAACTTCACTCCCCACTTCCTGAGAATTCCAGTTAGCACATGACTGTACTAAACATCATGCCTGACTGAGGAAACTGAATCACTTCTTTGAGGTATTGGCATTCACCCTCGAAATTCATTACATACTAATACTTAGAACAAACTCCCAGGGGACCAGCTGTACTCCCTAAAGCTATGGAGCAATACAGTCGCCATCTGGTGTTCTCTGTCTTCAATATTAAATTATCTGATTGCTAGCAGAAACATGCAAGTTAAGAGCAAGTTTTCTCAGCAGTCTGCCAAGAGGCACGTATCATCAGCGTACCTGAAGGCTTTTAACTAGTCTTTGGATGGAAAGTACTTAATGAGTAAATAAGAGAGAAAAAAAGACTAGTGATTATGACAAATTGAAAAAGCATTACAAATCTCACTTGTGAAATTAATCCACACCTTCTTTCAGCCTGTGGAAACAAAAGTAAGTCAATGACTTTACTTTAAAAGCAGATTTACACCGCATACAACTCAGTGACAAAAAAATAAACAACCCAATCCAAAAATGGGCAGAAGACTTAAACTAACATTTCTCCAGTGAAGTCATACAAATGGCCAATAGGCATGTGAAAAAATGCTCAATATCATTAATTATCAGAGAAATGCAAATCAAAACTTACAATGAGGTATCACCTCACAACAGTCAGAATGGCCATCATTTAAAAGTCCACAAACAAATGCTGAAGAGGGTGTGGAGAAAAGGGAACCCCCCCAACACTGCTGGTGGGAATGCAGCTTGGTGCAGCCATTGTGGAAAACAGAATGGAGATTCTTCGAAAGATTAAAAATAGACTTACCATATGATCCAGAAATCCCACTCCTGGGCATATATCTGGAGAAAAGTATAATTCAAAAAGAAACCTGCACCCCAATGTTCACAGCAGCACTGTTTACAACAGCCAAGACACAGAAACAACCTAAATGTCCATCAACAGATGACTGGGTAAAGATGTGGTATATTTATACAATGGAATACTACTCAGCCATAAAAATGACAACATAATGCCATTTGCAACAACATGGATGGACCTGGAGATTGTCATTGTAAGTGAAGTAAGCCAGAAAGAACAACAAAGATCATGTGATATCACTTATATGTGGAATCTTAAAAAATGACACAAGTGAACTTATTTACAGAACAGAAACAAACTCACAGACATAGAAAACAAACTTACGGTTACCAGGTGGGGAAGGAGGGAGGGATAAATTAGGAGTCTGAGATTTTCAGATACCAACTACTACATATAAAATAGATAAACAACAAGGACCTACTATAGAGCACAGGGAACTAAATTCAATGTCTTGTAGTAACCTATAGTGAAAAAGAATACAAAAAGAAATATATGTATGAATAACTGAATCACTATGCTGTACACCAGAAATTAACACATTATAAACTGACTATACTTCAATAAAAATTTTTTAAAATAAAAAATAATTAAGATGGTATAAAAAAGCAGGTTTCCTAATTAGTCACTTATATGCTGAAAAATACGTTCAATCTACTGGTATCTCTAAAAGATACACAAAATTCATCAAGTTTATTATTAGGAAAAGTACACCAACTTTTTCCTCAGACTGAGGATAACATTTCCAAAATAATAACACTGTAACACGAGTTACTACTGTCCACCAGTTTTATTGGACTTATTTTAGTTATGTGTGCTGTCTTCAATTTCAATAAAAACACACACACCAAAATCAACAATGTGTGGAAGCAACCGAGGAGAGATGCTCAGTGCGTCACCACGACCGGCGCGGCGGAGCCCTGCTGATCGGAGGCAGAGACGCAAGCACAGGCGCTGGCCCGGCCCAAAGCCGAGGCTGGGAGGGGGCCACGTGGACAGAACACGGATGAGAAGCCCCCACCGAGGGCAGGCGAACCCATCAGCTTGCTGCCTTTGGCAAAAAAACAGGAGGAATGACGGTAGCAATGAAACCAGGAAAAAACAAATCAGAAATGTCAACAGGGGACGTAAAGCTGAGTGGCGTGGGGGCACGGGGTGGGGGGCAGATGGGTGCCCTGCAGGTCTTTCCCGAGCCCCAGAAGGAGCCCCTTTAGCTGTGATCCACGAAGGTGGACCCCTTGTCTCCCTCCTGTCACATGAAGCAGCTCCATCCGCCACGGGTGATGGGGCAGGTAAACCTCCTGCGCCCCCAGTCCCAAGGAAAGCCACGGCCCCGGGGGAAGCAGGAACCCCCAAACTGGGGCCAGGCTGGCTGCCCCTGGGGAGAGGGGCACCAGCACCGAGAGATCCCACCGCCACGGTTCGGGGACGCAGGGCCTCAGGCGGACCCAGTGAAGGAGGCCAGAGGGAAACCCCCTCCAGAAAGTTCCAGAAGGAACAGGAGGAGGCAGCAGACCACCAGAGGGCCAGCAGGTGAGGGGGCCTGAGCAGAGCGAGCAGGGGTCTGGCTGGGCTGGGACGGAGGACACAGGAGGCCTCAGCCTGCCAGGCCTCTCACCCGCTGCAGGCAAGGCCACCACGGGGCCGCTGGCAGGTCTCTGTGATGGCAGGTGACCTCAGGGTCAACGAAGCCCAGGGCCAAACACCCTCACCCCCACCAGAGCCTCCCGCTTCGCCCAGCGGTGGGTGAGAAAGGCTGTCCTTCCCCGACAGAAGCAAGGGGTTTAAACCAGCCATTGTCACCTCAGCAGCCACCAGTGGGCAGCCCCACAGATGCGGGCACAAGGGTGTAGACCAGGTCTTAAAGTGCTCGGATCTGCACGTCAGTAAAGGCCCCGGTGACAGTGGATGCGTCCCGAACAGAATTTCAGCAGAAATCCTGGAATTACAAAAACCAGTCTGCTGGAAATTTGAGGGCAAGTCTGTAACAGAGGTTAAGGAGCCCTTCTCTAGGGCTGTCCACACACCAACACGTCAGCCTGAGAAACGGGTGATCTGAGGGGGGTTCCCAGGGGGGAACAGAACAGAGCATCCCCAGACATGCAGTCACACTGCTGAGACCACGGGCACAAGGCCCAGGAAGCAACCGGAGAAATGAGAACCACCACCTGGAGGGGCCAAGACGAGGGTCATGGTGCACCCCCCCAAAGTGACAGGCCAGCCGCACCATCAAAGCACAGGATGGGGCCGGAGCGGCCGCCCCAGGGCACTGAGTGAAGGAGGCATTGTGTGAGCTGCACAAAAGCACGAGCCCCGCCGGGCACAGCTCACGCAGAAAGGACATGCCACCGGTGAAGACGGGGACCCACGCAGAAATGAAGGGCGCCGTGAGATGGTGATTCGACGTTCTCATCTCTAATCTCCCTCGTGAATAACGGCCTAAAGCAGCAGGAGCTGGCCTCGCCTTTCATCCAACCTGTCATTCTCTTCTTAATCCAGGTGCTAGAGCCATTAACACCGCGTGTGATGTCGTCACCCTGTGGCTCAGTGATTATCTTTAGTTCCATCTGTCTTCTTCCTTGTTTTCCTGCCTTTTAGATTCAGTACTTTTATTATTTACTTTTATTTCAGTTTTTGGCTTTTTAAGTTCATAACTCTTTCTTGAGGGTTTGCGGGTGGGGTACAACTGAAGCACCGGAGATCTGCGAGATAGGAGAACGTCAGGAACAGCCTTGTGCTGTTGAATTGGACAACGTGGGTGAAATAGAGAAACTTGTTAAAAGAGGAGAAGTACCAAAACTCACTCAGTAACAGGTGACCCAAATGGCCCTGTTGCAGGAGCTGTGTCTCTTCTGCAGAGAAAGTTCCAGGCCCCGGTGGCTTTACTGGTAAACTCTTTCAAATCCTCCCAGAACACAACAGAGGAGAAAACATGTTCCCACTTTTCTTATGATGCTGGAATTACTGATACCAAAACCAGACGAATACACCAGAAGAGAGAAAATTAGCTTTACCTCCCTCGTAAGCACAGCTGCGACTATCCATAACAAAGCACCGCCAAGCCAGCGCCAGCAGCTGCGGGAAGAGCACACCTGACATCCCCTGGGACTCACACCAGCACTGCCAGGCTCCACAAACATCTGAACATCAATGCAGCGCACCAGACGAACAGCTCAAGGGAAGTGAGACCGGTTTTCCACTAAATTCAACACATTGAAGACCAAACCCCTCAGCAAACCAGGAATGGAAGAGGAACCTCCCCAGACGGAGAAAGTCTGTGCAGTTGATGCGAGAATTCATGGTGAAAACAACCAGTGTTTATCCCCAAGTTCAAAGACAAAGCGTCGACTTCCCTTCACTTCGTCCCAACATTTTCCTGGAGCCTCCAGCATTGCCATATGGAAGGAAAAAGTACAAAAAAATCATCTCCTGGCAAAGAAAGAAGAACTAAGACTGTCTCTGTCACGGATAACATAATTGCCTACCTAGAAAATCCCCCAAAAGTCTAAAAGTAATGTCACAAAAACTAATCAGTGGATTTAAAAGGGCCACAGGATCGAAGGGAAATGTACAAAAATCAGCTATATTTCTAGATGCTAAAATAAGAAAAGTTTGCAAACTGAAATTTCAAAAAATACTACGATAGGATGAAGTATATGGAATAGACATAATATTGTAAAGCATTGCTGGCAGAATTTGAAAAATCTAAATAAGAATGATTTTATGTTCATACGCCATGCTCTTAGTTGGAAAACTAAGTATTTTTAAGACATGATTTTTCCCTAGACTGAAGTATACTTTCAAAAAAGTCTCAATTAAAATTCCAGCAGGCTTTTTTTGTAGAAATGGGACAAGTGATTCTACACTTACATGGAAGGGCAAAAGATCTAAAAAACCCAAAACAGTACTGAAAATGAAGGACAAATTTGAATAATTCACACCAAGCGATGTGCAGGCTTTCTGTAAAGCTACAGCACTGGGTGGATGCGGCACTGGCATCAGGAGACACGTGCAGACAAGGGAGGCGGAGCCTGGAAACACACCCGCAGACCCGCCTGGGAGACGGCCAAGAAGGCGGCAAAGAAATCCAACGAGGAGTGGGCAGGCTTTTCAAAAAACGCAGCTTGAACAACTGGAGAGCTAGATGCGAGAAAAGAACCCCCGTCCACACTTCACTGATTATACACAAAGTGCGCGCACTGGATCCCAAACTAAGTGCCGTCATCCAACCTGTAAAACTTCAAGGACAACACAGAAAATTTTATGACATTAGGTGAGGCAAATATTTCTTAGACAGGACACTAAAAAGAGAACCCAGAGAAGGAAGGGAGGAAGGAAGGAAGGAGAAAAGGAAAAAAAGAAAAGAAAGAAAGAAATTGATGCATTGGATTTCATCAAAGTTAAAGCATGTGCTCTGTGAAAGGCATAGTTAAGGAACTGAAAAGACTTGGTTGAGACTGGAATAAAATTCTGTAAAATCAAAGTCTGATAAAGGAGCTGCATCTAGAATGAACAGACAACTCCTACAACTCAGTATTAAACGGAAAAAAAACCAATAAAAGATGAGTAAAAGACAATCAAATAAAGGATTTTCAACCAGAATATGAAAAGAGATCTTCCAACTTAAACATAAAAGAAAACCCAGCACAAAAAGGGCTAACACCTGAACGTGCCTCATGAAGGAAGTTGCCCATGTGGAAAATGTACACTGAAAAGCTGTCTGAAGCCACCGTTCACCCGGGACCAGGATGAAGCCTGCAGCTGCAGCCGCACGTACACCTGGAGGACTGGGCGTACAGGTGCGGGGTACGGGTACCAGGGCCAGGACGCAGCAACAGGACCGGCATCCGTGCGTCGCTGGGGACCAAGGAGCACAGCCCTGTGGGAAATGGCCTGGGTTTCCCTGTGAAGTTACAGGTACACGGAATGTGAGACCAGCCATCAGGCTCCTACAAGTTTGCTCAAGACCAAGGGAAGTGTGCGAGTACAGAAACCATGTCCCCGAACACCCACAGCCGCTCTGTTATGTTATTATGTGTTCACAGCTGCTCCAACCTGGAGGCACGTCCGTCAGCTGGTGAGACAAGTTCCTTCGAGGGGACACGCTGGGAGATGAACAACGAACCCGACACATGCGAGCTCCCGGGCGAGGCCGATGAGACCTGAGGAAGCCTGACCAGGGCCGGAAAGCCACTCGCTGCGAGACCCACGCACAGGACCTCTGGCGGGACAGAACCCGGTCCCGGGGCTGGGAAGTGGCCGAGGGGACTAACTGCAAAGGAGAGGAGGATATGGGGAGTGTCTTGATCACCGTGGCGACTCCATGATTATACTTGTCAGAACTGATAAAACCACACAATTTCTTCTGCCTGCACAGGAGCCCTGACATCCAGCATCAGGAGGGCCTGCTCCACCTGGGGGTCCATGTCGGGAGGTGGCTGCATCCCCGACCGCTTCACCCCCAGTCCTCCCTCCCTCCCTCCTTCCACACATCTCCTCCTCTGACTCTGGCCCTCCCGTCCTCCCTCCTACAGGACCCTGAGATCCAGGATGGTCTCCCCAACTCAAGATCCTTCATCACAGCAGCAAACACTGCTGTGCTGTGTACAGTAATGTAGTCACCGGTTCCGGGGTTGGGACATGGGTGCGTCCACCAACACACACCTGAATCCGGCCTCGCCACCCTTCCTCAGGCCGTCTGCACAGGACCAGCAGCTTCAAAGCCCCTCTCCTCCAGGCTCCCGTAGGATGCCCAGGCCCTTCGTACTGAGTGTCCACCCGTGTTCTGCCCACAGCACTGTCCCCACTCAGACATGCCTTCCCGGCCAGGCAGGTTTACTCTCCCGGGAGACAGAGACCGTGTTTTCTACAGCTTGTGCACTTTCTGAAGCATCTGGTGCAGTTTTAAGTAAATAATCAACATTTCAAAGGGAACCCTCCTACACTGCTGGTGGGAACGCAGTTCAGTGCAGCCACTAGGGAGAAAAGTATAGCGAGTCCTCAAAAAGCTAAAAATAGACATATGCTATGATACAGAAGTCCCACTCCTGGGCATGTATCTGGAGGGAACTCTAATTCAAAAAGACACATGTGCCCCAATGTTCATAGCAGCACTATTTCCAATAGCCAAGACATGGAAACAGCCTAAATGTCCATCAGATGACTGGGTAAAGAAGTTGAGGTATTTATACAATGGAATACTACTCAGCCATAAAAATGATAAAATAATGCCATTTGCAGCAACATGGATGGGCCTGGAGATCATCATTCTAAGTGAAGTAAGCCAGAAAGAGAAAGAAAAATACCAAGTAATATCACTCACGTGTGGAATCTAAAAGAAGAAAAAAGAAGACACTAATGAACTTATCTATAAAACAGATACAGACTCCAGACATAGTAAACAAACTTACGGTTACCAGGGGAAGCAGGGTGGGAAGGGATAAATTTAGGAGTTCAAGATTTGCAAATATTAACTACTATATATAACAAAGATAAACAACAAGGTCCTTCTGTACAGCACAGGGAACTATATTCAATATCTTGTACTATCGCGTAATGAAAAAGACTATGGAAACGAATATATGTATGTACACAGATGACTGGAAGTGTGCTGTATACCAGAAATTGACACACTATTAATTGACTGTACTTTAATTTAAAAAAATCAACATTTCAAAAATTTGTGTCAGAAAAATGATTTGTTAAAGATACATATAATTATATATAATGCATAATATAATATAAAATAACATAATACATCATAAGGTAATATAAAGCAATATTTCAATTTTAATTGAATGCTATTAGTGAGAGAAAAGCTATTGTATTTGAGGAATATTCTGTAAAATTTAGCCCTCAGTTATTCACTTGGAAAATGCGAAGCATTTATTGGCTTTTCTAACATGTTCTATGTTTCAGGAATGCCAAGGACATTTTCTTTAAACAACACAGTCTGTGCTTCAATTAGAACAGTGCTACATTTTGTCTTCTCTACTAAAGGAACGAATCATCTATTTAAGCAAGAAACAAGCCCTACTTGCTAATGAAGCAGTCTTCCCTGAATCTTCCACAGAATTACCGATCGTCTTCAAGGATCTGCGGGCTATTTAAACAGATCTCAGCACCAGGTACCAGCCTGGCAAGTGGATTTCTTCTCCCTGAGCCTGAGCCGTCCGGGCATCACCCTCTGCATTTATCTTGCCTCCTTCCTTTTAACTAACCCTGGGGGTCTCAGTCACAGCATTCACCAAATGCCAGCCTCTCTGCGGAAAGCTCTCATCATTTTAATTCACATTATCTGTTACTGAGTCCAGGCCAGCTCACCGATAAGACAGGCACCTTCACAACCATTAAAACAGAAACCTGATTCCATGTGAGATTTTCTCTTGTTCAAAGGGTAAGGAGGTTACTTTGGTTCCTCTCTCCAAAATAAAGCCTAGAGCCTGGGGAGAAGAGTGGCTGGGAGGTCCCAGGAGATCCCCTGGTGTCAGATCCCAGGAGATCCCCTGAACTCAGATCCCAGGAGATCCCCTGGTGTCAGATCCCAGGAGATCCCCTGAACTCAGATCCCAGGAGATTCCCTGAACTCAGATCCCAGGAGATCCCTGATGTCAGACCCCAGGCAGTCCCTGGCTATGCTCAGGACTAGGAGGGTGGCCTGGGGACACCATTCTGCCCACGGCCGTGTCCTCGCCCTGTCCCCCATCCTCCAGCCGGGGTGTGAAAGG
Organism: Camelus ferus; assembly: GCF_009834535.1. Classification (NCBI taxonomy): domain Eukaryota; kingdom Metazoa; phylum Chordata; class Mammalia; order Artiodactyla; family Camelidae; genus Camelus; species Camelus ferus. Next base: position 798,992 of record NC_045710.1, on the reverse strand, counting down.
AAATATGAATTGGCAAATACGAAATTCTCTTGGCTCAATCTCTGTCTCTCTCAGAAAGTTACACATGTTTACAGTTATCTGCAGGAAAATACAGCCATATTAATTTTCGTAGCTCTAACTTATGCGTACGTAACACACCACCACACACACTGGAAATGATGGAAACAAACAAGAAGCACCCCTTCTCTGATCTTTTCTCAGCTTCGCTTCTCAAAAACAGAGCCAACAGGCTGGGTCTTTTTCTCTGCTCTGTCCTCCACCTGCAACGCTGTGAGAGCCCTCACCCGCCTCAGTGTTCATAATGCTTGTGAGAAAATCAAGGTGAGCTGTTTTGAGGTTCACGACGAAGCAGCAACATTCACGCCAATTCAGGAAAGGCTCCCTCGGGACATGGTGGAGGGTGTCGGGTCCTGCACAGGGCAGGGGTCCCCATGGATGCGTGGGAACCAGCGTTGCCAAGACATCACCACAGACGCCATCTCCGCCTGACGTTCTTAGGGACCAGTTCACTGGCGGTCAGCTTCTCTCATAAAGACAGTCATCCTGTGGATGTGCGCTGGGGTACACTGCAAAGTGGCCTCGCGTGGTGGAGTGAGCCCTCTGGGGGCTCCCTGCGGGACCAGCGCAGCGGGCAGGTGGGTGTGGCGTTACAGCACTGCCCCCAAATTCCACTTGGGAGTCTGGCTTTCCCGTTTCTGAGAAAAGGCCAACTGAGAGGAAGACAAAGCCACATCCATCAGCCAACACAAACCGTTCTATTTGGAGGGAGGAAATACCTCAATTACGGAAGTTGCTCCAGCGTGGAATGCCTTCCCACCACCTTCTCCGTTTGCCGAAAAGAAAAAAAAAGAAAAGCAACTAGTCTTTCCATCTGATGGAAGCAGGCACGTGCGTGCCGGCAGACCTTCCTTTCTGGAATCTGACATGTATTAACTGAGGAAAAGGCAATTACTCTACAGGGGCTGGAGTTTCTTCAGGGAAGATTTTTTTTTCTCTTTAAAAACCAGATTGTGTCTAAGAATGAATGTGATTTATATACACTTGGTTCTCTGACAATACTTGATGATTGGATTTTGTATCTCCACAAACTGAAGTGACTGCTCTCAGGGAAAAAAATGAACAAAAATTTCCTGGGAACAGAAACAACACGTAAGGCACTCATGGCCAGAAAGTCTCTCCCAGCAAACTGCGTGGCTTCTAGCCTCTCTTTTCTGCTACTGAAGACAACTCCGTAAAAGGAGCAAACAGGCCCATGTCAACCCTCGATCAGTTGTGACAGTACCATCCCCTTCCTTCTACAATAAAATAAGCACTGGACTTGCAGGCTCCAGATCTGGGCTCAGGAACTGGAAACTGGATGCTTTGTCTCCTGTCAAGCGACACCGTAGTTTGCGATGTTCTGTTACTATGACCTCACCTGTGACCACGTGAGCCACTGTCCTCTCCCTCCCTTGCTCAGGGCCATCCTGCATCCTTGGACCAGGCTCTGCCCTCCTAACTGCCTGGTGTGTCGGGACGCCCACAATGGGATGCCCAGGGCGGCATGCCCTGCAGGTGCAAGCACAGAGCGAGGAGCCTGGAAGAGCCAGAGACGCGGGGGACCGCGTCCTGTGTCCGTCAGTGTCTCTACATCGGGACGGAACTGGCAGAAGCAGCAGGGCCTCAGGCTCCTTGGCGACCCCCAGGTTCTTCTCAGTCCTCCACCCTTGGGGCTCCTGCACTGGGCACGTCAGTGGTCACAGTGGTCTCAGCAAGTCACCTTCCTGGGCTCAGCAAACCAAGTGAGAATCTGGGCACATCCTCCACCCCCCTCTTCTCGTGATGCTCCCCACATCGTGGCCGGCTCGTCGGAGGAGGCGGTCAGCTCCCCTGCGTTCTGCTCGAGTCTCTGGGGAGAAAGCCTCAGGTGTGGAATCCTCCCAGCTCTGTCCTGGGGGACCGGTTACCAGTGCTGCATCCAGGCCGAGTGACCAAATCACAGTCCCCGGGGCTGAGCAGGGGCAGCACAGGGGGCACCAAGAGAACAGTAAGGCTGCAGCCTGCTCAGAACAAGCCAGGCGCCTGCATGGAGGAAGCGCCCCCCTCCCTGAAATGTGAGAATCAAACCGAAATGCTTGAACTGCTGCTTTTCCTATAGACCGTGTTTAGGGGAGGAGCGTCCCAACTGGAAGAGGCTTCCGACTGGAATGGCGCTTCGTACTTCACTATGCCTCACGTCTCCCCCCGCCAAGGGCCCAGGGCCGGAGGCAACCTGGGTGAGTGGACACCAGCGTGCGAGTGGGGCTGCCCCGTCAGGCAGCACCCAGCGAGGGGCACAGCTCTGAGATGCCGGTTCTTCTTGCAGAAAAGTGAGGAAATGACAGGTGACCCTTGGACCACGCCGGGTCGGACACCCACCGTCCGCACAGCCGGAGCTCTGGGCATAACTCACTGGCGCCCCTGCACGGGGCTCCCATCCTCGGACTCAGGGGTGTGCAGACGGTGGGCTGCAGCAGCGCCCCTGCAGACCCCGTCCCCACCCCGGGCCGGTGGGCCCGCTGGTCCCAGCCTCACTGCTCAAGGGCAACTGCAACTCCATTAACTGGTGAGTAACGCTAAGCCTTACTCTATATTAAAACAAACATCTATAATGAAGTAGACTGTAACTTTTATGAGAATTTAAAAAATAAAACTCAAGGACAGGAGGCGACTGGGGCACTAATTAGAGCCTTGGAGGTGCCCCGCCCACATGGGGGGAGCCCTGTTCAATGCTGGAGAGGCTGGAATTCAGGCAAAGACGGCTGTTCACCCAGGAGATGAGCCCCAGGACAAGCCTGGGGATGTGTGTGTGTGCACATGTGTGTGTGTGTGTGCGTGTACCCATGTGCATCTGTGTGCCTGTGTCCATGTAGGCATGTGTGTGCATGTGTGTGCACATGTGTGCATGTGTGTGACCTGTACCTGCATGTCTTGTGCGTGCAGAAATGTGTGTGCATGCAGGTGTGTACATGTGTGTGCCTGTCTACATGCAGGTGTGTGTGCACGTAGGCATGTATGTGTGATTATGTACATGCAGACATGTGCACGTTTGTACACGTGTGTGTGCATGCCCGTGTGCAGGTGTACGTGTATGTGTGCGCGTGTGTGCATGTCCATGCCTTGTACACATAGGTGTGTGCACATGCATGTCCGTGGCCCTGGCGGGTAGGAGAAGTGGGCAGGAAGAAAGGAGAACCGGACAAGGAACCAGACAGCAATGGCGAGTGTCTGTCCTGGGCCAGCCTGTCCCGCGGTGCTGCAGGGACTCCAGCAGAGCAGTGGCTTTGTCCAGTAACTTGCCCAGGCCGGGCACACTGCCCGGGTGGATGCAGACACCATGGGGGTAAAAGCCAGGCTGCAGGAGGCGGGGCAGTGAAGCAGCGTCTGAGAAGCAGCACAGAGGTGCTTGGAACTGCAGCCCGGAAGCCACCAGCTCTCACCTTGGAAGCCGCAGGTAAAGTAAGGAGAAAGCAGCCTGCTTTCTACAACTGCACAGTCTTCAGTACACCTGCGGGGGCAGGGGAGGGACGCGGATCCGGTGCGTGACCCACCGCCCTTCAGCACCTCATCCGTTAACGCCTTTCAAGAAAAACTAAAACTGTTTTCTTTGTGACGTCAAACACTAAAATCAGGTGCCATTACCTGCCTTTATTTTTATGTGTTAAAAATAAAAACACCAGGTCGACCCATGTATTACACTTGCATCCGTGAGCTCAGGGGCCCGAGCTTCCGATAAACATCCTGGTAAAGCAGGCGAGGAACCAAGCTGTCGGGTTACCTCAGACTGAAATACGAAACAGGACGGAAGTGCAGGCCTTACCCTCCAGAACTTGCTGCCTTCTCTGTTTGGGCGGAGCCGTCACGGCCCCAGAGCACCATGTTCCCTCAAGGTGACACCTCTCGCCCAGGTCTCACAGACAGAAGGCCTTCCCCGGGTGACTCGCCGTCAGGCGTTTACCGCGAACTCACCCTCTCTCACCTGTGCGCCTGCAGAGGCCCCGGGACGGAGCTGTAGCTGGAAACTTGGTCGCGCGTTAAACACACAACCCTCGGCTAGATGGGGAGTGTGAGTAAGATGTGACTCCAAGGAGAGAGGAGCTTAATCGGATTGTTGTGGGTTGGAGACAGGTTGTAATTCAAACATGCGAGTCCACGGAGGTCACACCTGCTGCGACCAGAGCTGCGCGTTATCAAACGACCCAACTCCCGAAGGATTTCTTCCACTAGAAATTCTGAACGATGACAAATCTACTCAATTGGTATGACACTTTCGTAAACTTACTTAACCGAGTGTAAGTGAAACCAGACGCCTGCCTCCTCTGTGCATTTCCGTGACGACCTGGGGAAGAGGCGGCAGCACTCTGGGCACTCAGCGAGTTAGGAAGGCAGAACACGACGCTGAGGGTTAGAAGGCCTGTGAGTGGCCAGCAGCTGCTGAGAGGAGCCCACACGTCTGCATAGCAGAGGGACTGACTCGTTCCTGCTCCTGCGGTTTGAGAAAGGGAAGTGCCCTTTAAAGGGAGAGCAGAAAAAGATCACAGGCCACCGTGCAGTTTTCCTAAAGCCACGTTTGGGGAAGATGTTCCTGAGCACGAGCCCGGTGGGTGCGCCCCGGCACCGCTCAGCCCCCCAGACTCAGCTGACGGCAGAGACGTCCTGTTCCATCCACATGCGCGAGGACGCGGGGACGCGGGAGGCCGGGGGGGCCGGGGGTCGGTGGGACAGGCTGGGGAGGAGGCGCCCCCATCCTCAGGCCCCGGGAGACCCTCCCCACTCCGCCTCCTGAGTTGTTGCAGCGTCTGTGCTGAGTCTGCACCTTCTTTAATCGGTTACCCTGCTGAACTCACCACCGTCCCAGCAGAGCAGCCAGCCTGTCTAACACTCGGGAACGTCGCCAACCAGCAATGAAACCACTGGCAGCCAGAAGTCTACACCACTGGCAGCATCTACACCACAGGAATCTGCTCACACTGCAGACCAGGCCCTTCCCTGCCTTGCCCCGCCCACAGGGGGCCAGTGACCGCTGATCACCAGAGTCAGGGTGCCAGTTTGAACTACATCTCAGTGGCTTCTAGGTGACTGAGGTCACTCAAGCGAACCCTCACGCCTGGCACAGAGCGGCCAGCTCTCCGTGTGCCCCATGAACACACCGCCTTACAAACACCCACAGGTCAAAACGTCAAAATTGAAAAGTCTTTTTCCAATGACTTGTAGGTCATGTGAGCGCCACTGACGGCAGGAAGCTTTGCTCAGTCACAAGCAGGGTGTAAGTGTCAGATGACAGACGTGCCTCTTAACATCTGATGGGTGGAAAATGACAGAAAAGGCCTGGAGGATCCCAGTAAGGATAGATTTCTCCTCCCACCAAAGATAACTGCCAAGCCTCACGCTGGAGACTCCTGAAACCAAAGACAAAGAGAAATCCCAGAAGGCACCTGAAGGAAAAAAAGCTTACATACAGATGAACAAAAGTAAGCAGATTTTAAGCAAATCAGAAGATGCTTTTAAATTACTGAGAAGAAAACAAAAATCTAAGTGAAAACTTTCAACCCAGAATTCTATGCTCAGCAAAAATACCTTTCAAATACGCAGGCAAGATAATATAAAGACGTTCTCAGGCAAAACAAAAGCTGAAGAGGATTTAATGGCAACCGCCCAGCCCTACAAGAACTGGTAAAGGATGTGCCTCGGGCAGGCGGACAGTGGCCCGGAGAGAAATCTGAACTTACACGGAGGGACGAGGACTGACGAAAGGGAGGAAGAGGAGGTTCTGTGTTTTTTTTACTTGCTGTGAAAACTACGGATCATGTAATCAAATATAGAAATAATAAATTGTGTGGTTCCCAAAAATACAGAAGCAAAATTCATGGGAACTGCAGCAGGAAGGAGGTGAGAAGTGCGTGGGAACTCGCGAGACCCCTGCCCTGCTCCTGAGGGCACAGCCCCACGTGAGGCGGACGCTGACGGGTGAGACACGCATTGTCGACCTGCGCAAACAGCGCAGGATGAGAAAGCAGTGTAATACTTAGTAGCTCAGGGACGGGGTAAAATAAAAGCATGAGACACTCAGAAAGCAAGCAAGAAAACTTGGGCAAAGAACAGTGTATAGATGGGGTGAGTGGAAGGTTGGCAAGATGATAAATGTAAACCAAATCACATGAACAACTATGTAAAATACCTAAACACCCCCCAAAAAGCAGAGAGTATCAGACTGAACAAGAATAATACCAGATTCCACTTACATCTCTGCAGGGGGCCCACTTTAAGTATGACAAGTGGACTTCATTTTATAATTTTCATTTAACGTAATGAAAAAATTGGAAAATGTACGTCAGACAAATAATACTGAAAGCTGGAGTATATTTATTAATATCAAAAAAGTAGACTTCAGAATGAGAAATATTTCCAGGGGTGAATGACAACAAGCAGACAGAAGCAGCAGCAGCTGCGACCTGCACGTCAGGCCACTGCACCTGCCGGGCGTTTGCAAAGCCCTCGGCAAGCAGCAGCAGAGTGCGCCTTTCCTCAAGCGCACACGGAGCGCTCGCTACTAGACCGTAACACGAGCTCTATAAATATGAAGGGGGGACGAAAGTAGAGCTCCACTCACAACAGAATCAAAGTAAAAATAAGTACCTAGAAATTCTCAAATATTTGAAGAGTAAACCCTGTCCTTCTTTATAAACCATGAGTCACTGAAAGAATCAAAAGGCAAATTAGAGGCTACTTTAGGCTGCAGGCACGTGTGCTGAGCGTCCCCAGGACCTGTCGTCGGGAGCGCCTCCAGCAGCACCGCTGCCATCAGGCTCAGGGCGAAGTGCCTCCCCACAAGCAGGAAGGGTGCCCAGCTGGTCCCACGGAGACAGGCGCCGTCTGGGGAGCCCCCTGCTCACCCTCCAAGGGGGTCTTCGCGTGCTCGCTCCCAGCAAAGACACGCAGCCCTCAGGAAGACCTTCCGGCATCCGGGGCAGTTAGAGCAGGGCGCGCAGGCGCCCTCTGCCTGGCACAGCCCCAGACTCCGTGGTGTCTGCAGAGGAGCCCAGGAACAGCAGCGGCTCTTGTCAGCCAAAGGAGGGCGGGGACGCTGTCAGGGCCAAACCCCAGGCGCCAGCAGACCTCTCAGGGAACAGGAGTCTCAGGCCTGCTCTGCTGACTCTCTTGCAAAACATAGAAACACGAAATGTGGGAAACACTTAAAATAGTGGTTACTTGGAAACGTGTAGTGTTAAAAGCTTCCAAGAGAAGGCAAGAACTCTCTCAAATAAACAATCTAAGATTCTACCTTTAGAACCAATAACTGATGAACGTCTTTAAAAGTGTGAAAATTGTCATTTTGTAATGAGAAGTTTTAGAATGCAGAATAAAATCTGTATCTAAAGGATGGCTTTTGCTAATAGGATACGTACTGAAAAAGAAGCCAGGAGGAAGCGGTGAAATGCCACGCCACCACCAGGTCACAGACTCTCATCTCTCAGGCTGTGCGACGCTCCACACCCTTCCACGCTGAGACAGTAATAAGATGTCACTGTCACTCAAAGGCCAAAACGTCAAAGAAGCGTATTTAGACCAGAGGAGGTAACAGAAAGGGCCAGAATCCCCACCAAGGAGGGGCTGGAGAGGGGCTCCCGCGGCCACGTCCAGGCAGCTCGCCACGCAGGGCCTTCGCGCCCTGCTCCAGCTCCAGCATCCTCACATGTCACCTAGGTCCTCTTCCAGCTCCCTGCAACCCACGAGACTTTCACAGCACACGGTGCTGACCCCGCAGCCCTGGGCCACCCCTGCTCTGCCTCTTGCCCTCCCAGGACCCATCCTCATTTCCCCCCAAACCTCCCCTCCTCCCTCCCACCTGTGAAAATGGAAAGGACAAATCTGAGAAAGCATTTTTATTCCACCCCAGTAAAAATGAGAGGGACCCAAAGGTCACAGTGAAATGTGAGAAAGGCAGAATGAAATAATTCCAATGCACAAAGCACCGAGCGTTCCAGAGCTCTGGGCTGGGCCTGCCCGCCTAGGGAGGAAAACCTACAAACCCGGGCACGTGACTCTGAGGCGCGGCCCGGCTCTGCGTGTCGTCCTGAGAGGGGAGCTCTTCAGTTCTGCCTCCTCTCCTTCTTCGCTACCGGCTTTTCCCTCTTCTGTTACTTAGTTTAATAAACCATGTTATATGTGTGCACATCAAATTAATAGTAAACTATAATGTCAACCGAATTTAGAAATTAATTTTTTAAAGTATAACTAAATCTTACCCAAGATCGCACTTCCCACGTGTATTATTAGTTACTTTTGCCAGTTTCATTCAGGTGCTTAGAACAAATCTACTTCACATACAGAGAAAGGGCAGTTTATATGTATGTGAGTGAGCAGTGTCTTCATTCATCTTCTGTTACCTTTTATTAGCAGTTTCAGAATTGGATTCTAATTTCTTAAATCTTAAAGAAACACAATGATTTTAGGTAAATATTATTCCAAAAGTCTAAGTGTCAATTAAGAATGTTTGACATTATAACTATATCAACATCAAAATATAAAAATACATATGTTTCATTTATATGACATCTTGAAAATTAAAATAATGTTTGTAAGCTCAATTTTTTTATATGTCTCCAGACTTTAAGCGAACCAGTTTCTTTCAAAACGCCACTGATTTTGATTACAAGAGGTTGTAGTTGTAAACCCCGATTCCCGCTGCATTGTAAATCCTAAGCACCAACTTAGATGAAACAGTCTTCGGAGTTTTTCTCTAACGCAGTTACAGGAAGTTCATCTGGATCAGCTTCAGTACAAAGTCACTGCTTAAAACATGCCACGTTTTACATGCAGATCTTGCATCCTGTATTTACCAGTTACCACTGTGAAGAAATACAGAGTAAAAGTCAAACAAAAATTACTTTATTTACTAGTAGCTATTAATACAGAATAATAAAGGAAAAATGCTCCTGAAAATTCTATTTTTTCCAAATTTATTAAACCATCTATTTTATAATTTGAAACTGAAATTTGAAAATGTTTATGTTTGAATTTGAAATTTTCAAGATCGAAATAAAGATAACTTAGAAATACAGTTCTGAGGGAAAAGGGAGACAAACCTGTTAAAGCTCAGTCTTCAGGAATTAATAGATAATCGTTACTCCAGAGAGACGAGCACCTGCCCCACTTTCCCCCGACGGGACAGGTGACCCACAGCGCAGCCCAGCTGCCCGTCCGCGGCCACACGGGCTCACACGGCAGCCTCCGGGCCCCAGTCCCCCGCGGCGCCGGCCCGGGGCCCCGCCACCGGGACTCGAGGACACGGGACACCAGGAGGGGGGCGCCAGCCGAGGCCGCAGGAAGGGAAGGGGGCCCCGACCCAGCCCAGCCGGCGGTGGGGTGCAGGAAACCTGCCGGCCGGGCCTGGAAGGAAGGCGCCGGCGGTGAGGAGCGTGGACCCCGCCCTGCCTGAGAGCAGAGGTCACGGGTGTGGAGAGAAGCTGTGGTCTGAACGTAAAGTGCCTCAGACTTTCTCTTGCCACGTTCGCTGGGACAAAGGGCGACGCCTGCGGAGCCATCCCGGTCCCGACGGAGCCCCAGAACACATAGATCGCCACATCCGCGCCGCGGCAGGCTCCTGTGTGACCGCCGGAGCCCCACCCTCCACGCCCACCTCGGAAGGTGCGGCCTGTTTAGTCCATAAAACACCCGGGCTCCAGAAGACGCCTGCCCTCCCTCGTGAGGGTGACCTGGGCGCCGGAGGCCCCCCCCCCTCCCCGCAGCCCTGCCCGCTCCCGGGGGTGGAGAGCCCTCCTCAGACCCGCCGCGGCCGGGGCCGCTCTCCGCTCGGGCGCGCAGGTGCAGCAGACACGCCGGGGGCGGACTGCACCCGCAGGAGCCTTCAGACCCGGCACGCGTGCGTGTTGCGCGTGCACGGAGTGTGTGGTGTGTGTGGGGGTGTGTGTGTGTGAACGCGCATTGCACGTGTGTCTGCGTGTGTGCAGACGTGGCTGTACCCGCGCCTGGCACGCGTGCCCAGGCCAGTCAAACCCGTCCTTCCGTCAGGACCCCCGCCGGCGGCACCTTCACCCCCGCCCTGAGTCCGCGGTGCCCACCTCCCCGCTGACTCAACCCCGCTCTCGCCCGGCCTCCCCCGGACCACTGACCCCGGTGGTCGCCCGGGCTCAGTGCCCTTCGTGAAGCTGTAACAACCTATTGGCTTAACACGTCCGTGATTCTCCCAGCAGCGTCTCTCTCCTCCCCTTAGACGCCCGTAACCATCTGCAGTCACGGTGTGTGTTCACTCTCTTCTGCAACCACACGGTGGTCACATCCAGCAGCCAGGGCAGTGACCACACGGGCAGCACGTCCCCCCCCACCCTCCCGCCTGTGCCACCTCCTGTCTGGACCCCTGTTCCGCCCCGTACTGTCACCTGGGTCCCCAACACGGCACACGGTACCTGGCAGGTGTTCAAACACCACTCCGCAGACATCATCACGGACGTGCACCTACGTATGAACCGTGTGCACGTTTACAACCACAAAGCACTCTTCCCAATGATGTCGGACTTCACCTTCATGAAGTCCCCACCCTTCGGGAAGGGCCTGGAGGCTGAGACGCAGGCCAGCCTGGCCAGCCCCTCCCCGTCCCCTACCCTGCAGGAGACAGTCACAGACGCTGGTGTCTGTCTCCTCATCACACAAACCAGACTGGACCTTCCATCAGGACGACAGGAGCCGGCGCTGCCCGGCGGGCCACACACCCCCAGAGGCACTGACCCGCCTCAGTGTGGTCACCCCAGGTTTAGGGATGAGAAGGGACTCCATGCTTCCCAGGACCGGCTGAAAACTGAGGATAATTACAATGTGAAGAATCAAAGTGCTAGTGCCATTTGGCAAAGTAAAGTTATCTGAAGAAAATCATTACGGACACTATTCACCAGGACAGACGTGAGAACAGAATAAAGTATATTTTACCATTAATGGTTATGTTGATTTGTAAAACTGATATTAAACTCAGCTACTATGAAAGTATAAAGGCACAATTTTCTCAAATCCAAAACAGCTCATCATAAATACAAAATAAATCCTCAGTACAAGGGCCAGAAACGAACCTTCTCCTCACTCAGAGCACCACATACATTTACTTCAGGTAACATTTATTCACTCAGCTAGCCTGCCTGCACCAGCATTATGCACCCGCTGAGTAACTGACTCACCCAGCCTCGGGTCTCCTCCTGGAAGCAAGGGGACTCTCCCAGTCACTCATAAGCAGCATCACTGGCACAGCTGCAATCACGCCCTTTTGAAAGACAAGCACTGATCAGATTATCCATATATACACCTGTGGGAGGGCACGAAGCCCATAAAACACAGGGGCACCGAGCACCCAGCAAAGGGGTGAGAGCAGGGCTGTGCGGCCATCAGAGAGGCTGGGCTGCACAGTGACGAGGAATTAGCAGGGGGACAGTGCCGGTGGGTGGGCCCAGAGTGGGGCCCAACGTCCAGGGAGAGAACAGCAGAAGCAAAGGCCCCGGGGCAGCCACAGGGACACCAGCGTATCCGAAGTTCAAAAAAGTCATGATTCGGGTCATGACACCAGCTGGAGGGTGTCGCTGTCCTTCTCTGGCACATAAACACAGAGAGGACCAGGTTTCAGGCTAAGACTGAGTCGGTTTTAGAAACATTAACCCAACAGCCAAGCAGGCCTCACACGCAGGCACGGCACTGGGGGTCAGCGATGTAGGAGGGCGATTTGACCAGAGGAGGGAGAGGTTACCTGGAAACAGAATGCGGGAAGAGACCCTCCAGCAGAAGGGCTACACCCTTCCACTCTGAAAGGCACAGCCAGGGGCGGGGGAAGCGGCCAGCAGCCCCAGACTGCTGAGCGGTGAAGCCAGAGGCAGCAGGTCTGGGCCTGGGGACACAGCGGCCCAAGGGTCTCGGGTACAGAGGCGAAGATGGAGGTCAGCTGGGGACAGTGACCAGCAAGGGACAGCACCAGGGCCACCACACAGAGGAAAGGGTCGGGGAGACAGGCTCAGCCTCCTCTTCCAACTCCTCTGATTTGGAAAGAGAAGCTGGTCTCCTCTTTAAAAAGCACGCCGGGACACGGGACTTAGTTTCTGGAGGGTTGCCATCCAAAGTGTCTGCAAACATTGCCAAATGTGACACTTATTTCCATGGAAAGTGTTGTAATTTCTGACGGTAATAACTGGCAGCTATGCCAGACTTTATAAACACAGATGATTCTACTGCACACTAGCTCCGTGGGCAAAAACGTTCTCACGTGGAACGTGGGTGCATCCACATGGCCACGTTTTTACCTGTGGTAACTCGTGGAACAGACAATGAAATACCTGCCTGCTAGAGCATTCGCATTCATCTAGAAATGGAGCGTGATTCTTACTATGATCTGTCACGTAAACCACTCTGATTACAGCATAAGCAGTTACAGAGGCTCCCTTTAGTCAATGCTTCAATGCAGTCACCCCTCACTGGGCAGGAGGGGGTCTGTCTTCCGAGGCTGGGGTCTAACTAAAAACAGCATTGAAATCAAAGCAGAGGAGCGCTCACCAGCACCGCGGCACTTACGGTGCTGGCCCTCCACATTTATATGGTCGTGTTTCCAGTACAATTTAGGGCCTCAAGGCAGCGATATGTGTCCAGATTGCAAATGAATTTTGGTGCCTATCAAAACTAAATAGAGGTGATGTCAAAATGTCAACAGTTTCGAGTCAGATTTACTCCCTCACAGGAAGTACGACTGGAAGTAAGAGGCCAGAGCCGGGCTGGTGCCAGCACACAGCCGGGGAGGACGCTGACGGCACTGCTGGGGGAACACGGGCTCCAAGGCGAGTCCACCTTGTGCCGACGCGTAGCTGACCATTTCCAACCGTTTCCAGCCGTGGCCTCTCAGAGTGGTCTCTAGACAAGTTAAAAGGCATGTTCACTTTTCTAAAATCTTACTTCTTTGCTTAATTAAAATACAGCTCACTGAGAACATTGACAGGACGTCACACTACAGCCTCGGCAGAAGACAAGCTGTTTCACCAATAATTTTATTGAAAAACCACATCATAATGTTCACCGCACTTTTTAACCCCACTGAAGACCAAGTGCAAGAGAAGGAGGGCTGGGGCGGGGGGAGCGGGGGGGGGGCAGCGGGGCCGGGGGGGGGGCAGCGTTGGGGAGACGCTGGTCACAAGAGCAGGGAGGGTCCTGCTGAGGCAGAAACGCCAGGGGCCAGCCGGCCTCCTGTGCCTCAGAGGAACTGCAGAGTGGCCTGGGGAAAAGTGACATCTAGTGTTGGCTGAAAACAACCCCAAATCTCTCCAAAATGACAATCTGAATGAAACACGCACTAAGCATCTGGACAGTAAGGAAGAAGAGCACATACCAGTTTAAATGCAAATACATTTTTTCCACGAAATTCTCATTCATTTTTCCTCCAAAAGCATTTTTCTTACCCTGCCTTGGTTTATCCCCAGAAACACACGCAGATTCTAATTAGCAAGTTTCTGAGGGTGTTGGAATCAGCTTCAGAATGACTTTAGAACCCAAACCACACAGTCAGCAGGTGAGGCCGTGAAGACAGGGGAATCCTGGCTCGTGGTCCAGGTGAGGCATCCAGTCCTGGACTGGGCCTGGCCATGACCACTCGAGTCCACCCGCCCTGGTGCATCTGCTCCGTGCAGGACACACGGGCCAGGAGGGTGGAGGGGACCTGGCGTGCCCGTGTTACTGGGTCTTCCTGAGGGGGCAGGTGAGCCAGGATATCACACTGCTTCCAAACTCTCTCACGGGGCTCGCCTCCCTCCACCCCAATTATACAGCAGCTCAGCGTCTCCACGTGTCACTCGTCCCTGGTGGCATGCACGTCACTCTGCCCTCCTGCCAGCTGCCTCGAAGTGTGTCTCCTGGGACGTCTTGGAAAATGGAACTAAAGTCGAAATTTAAAAAGCCGTATTTATATTTACATGTCTATACAGACGTGTCGATGTAAAAGGCCGTGGTTCTACCCATATTATTTGGTGAAACGAGGCAATTTTTACATCTGATATTTTCAATAAATAAGCATGCTTTTATAACTTGGATCTTGGTTTGTTTTTTTTTTAACATTTTTTATTGATTTATAATCATTTTACAATGTTGTGTCAAATTCCAGTGTTCAGCACAATTTTTCACTTATTCATGGACATATACACACTCATTGTCACATTTTTTTCTCTGTGAGTTATCGTAACATTTTGTGTATATTTCCCTGTGCTATACAGTGTAGTCTATTCTACAATTTTGAAATCCCAGTCTATCCCTTCCCACCCTCCACCCCCCTGGTAACCACAAGTCTGTATTCTCTGTCTGTGAGTCTATTTCTGTCCTTTATTTACGCTTTGTTTTTGTTTGTTTGTTTTTTGTTTTTTGTTTCTTAGATTCCACATATGAGCGATCTCATATGGTATTTTTCTTTCTCTTTCTGGCTTACTTCACTTAGAATGGCATTCTCCAGGAGCATCCATGTTGCTGCAAATGGCATTATGTTGTCGGTTTTTCTGGCTGAGTAGTATTCCATTGTATAAATATACCACCTCTTCTTTATCCAGTCACCTGTTGATGGACATTTAGGCTGTTTCCATGTTTTGGCTATTGTAAATAGTGCTGCTATGAACACTGGGGTGCAGGTGTCATCCTGAAGTAGATTTCCTTCTGGATACAAGCCCAGGAGTGGGATTCCTGGGTCATATGGTAAGTCTATTCCTAGTCTTTTGAGGAATCTCCATGCTGTTTTCCATAGTGGCTGCACCAAACTGCATTCCCACCAGCAGTGTAGGAGGGTTCCCCTTTCCCCACAGCCTCTCCAGCATTTGTCATTTGTGGATTTTTGAATGACGGCCATTCTGACTGGTGTGAGGTGATACCTCATTGTAGTTTTGATTTGCCTTTCTCTGATAATTAGTGATATTGAGCATTTTTTCATGTGCTTTTTGATCATTTGTATGTCTTCCTTGGAGAATTGCTTGTTTAGGTCTTCTGCCCATTTTTGGATTGGGTTGTTTATTTTTTTCTTATTGAGTCGTATGAGCTGCTTATATATTCTGGAGATCAAGCCTTTGTCGGTTTCACTTGCAAAAATTTTCTCCCATTCCGTAGGTTTTCTTCTTGTTTTATTTCTGGTTTCCTTTGCTGTGCAGAAGCTTGTAAGTTTCATTAGGTCCCATTTGTTTATTCTTGCTTTTATTTCTTCTAGGAGAAAATTTTTGAAATGTATGTCAGATAATGTTTTGCCTATGTTTTCCTCTAGGAGGTTTGTTGTATCTTGTCTTATGTTTAAGTCTTTAATCCATTTTGAGTTGATTTTTGTATATGGTGTAAGGGAGTGTTCTAGCTTCATTGCTTTACATGCTGCTGTCCAGTTTTCCCAACACCATTTGCTGAAGAGACTGTCTTTATTCCAATGTATATTCTTGCCTCCTTTGTCGAAGATGAGTTGACCAGAAGTTTGTGGGTTCATTTCTGGGCTCTCTATTCTGTTCCATTGGTCTATATGTCTGTTTTGGTACCAATACCATGCTGTCTTGATGACTGTAGCTCTATAGTATTGTCTGAAGTCTGGGAGAGTTATTCCTCCGGCCTCTTTCTTTCTCTTCAGTAATGCTTTGGCAATTCTAGGTCTTTGATGGTTCCATATGAATTTTATTATGATTTTTTTCTAGTTCTGTGAAATATGTCCTGGGTAATTGGATAGGGATTGCATTAAATCTGTAGATTGCCTTGGGCAGTGTGACCATTTTAACAATATTGATTCTTCCAATCCAAGAGCATGGAATGTCTTTCCATTTTTTAAAGTCTTCTTTAATTTCCTTCATCAATGGTTTATGGTTTTCTGTGTATAATTCTTTCACCTCCTTGGTTAGATTTATTCCCAGATATTTTATTACTTTGGGTGCTATTTTAAAGGGGATTGTTTCTTTACTTTCTTCTTCTGTTGATTTATCGTTAGTGAAAAGAAATGCAACTGATTTTTGAACGTTAATTTTGTAACCTGCTACCTTGCTGAATTCTTCAATCAGCTCTAGTAGCTTTTGTGTGGACCTTTTAGGGTTTTCTATAGATAGTAACATGTCATCAGCATATAATGGATCTTGTTAAACTGTTCATTAGGAAACATATCTCCTGGTCAAATCAGGGGATTCCCCATTTGAAAGATATGAATCTTGCTTTGGGGTCACGGACATCATCAAAAGTTCTACACCTGAGATCAGAGATGAGTCAGCAAGGACGAGGCGCATAACAGAAGTGTAAAGGCAACGGACAGCCTCCCCACGGGGTTCCTGCCTAACTCGTGCAGGGGTTCGCATCTCTCACCAGGTGAGTAAGTGCTTCCATTCCTAGACGCACATTCTAAACGGCCTGCCGTGGTCACACCTTCCTGTCCCCTGGCTCCTCGGAAGGACTCACACATGGCTGGCTCTCCCCTGCTTCCAGCCCCTCAGACTGAAGCAGTGTTGCTGATTAAAAACAGAAAATGTGTGTTCAGCACAAATCCACAGCAGTGTTTGAACCCAAAGCAGGGCACACTCAGCACACCATACTGGTGGTTCTCCAGCCTGGGTCCATGCGGGACACAGGGAGGGTCGGGGATAAGGGTGTGAATTGGCTCAACTCAGGAAGCGTGTGTAACAGAGAGCAGCTACTTAAAGCCAAGGAGGAAAAAGCAGCTCCAGCACTGAACAAGCGACATTCAAATTTGGCCAAATTCTGATTTAAACAAGCAGCCACAAAGAACACATTGTGTTTCTGACTTCAAAAAATGTTTACAACCAGAAATATAATGGGTTTAAACCAACTTGCTTTGTTGTCATCATTTTTCTAATTAGAAGCACTAAGTTCTCCTTCTTCACCGAAATGATTAAATAACTTTGTAAGTTCAATGATATTACAGATAGTTACTGATAAGAAAATCAGTAAATCTGCACGGTTGTCTAGTCTCCAATGATTCAAGTACAAACGAATGGCTGTTAAAGATTCACGGAGCAAAGGTGGACATGCCACTTTCCAGCAAACGTGCCAGCCATGACTGTGTGCGATGAACGGTCCTGTTTTAAAAAGACATGTGTAAACAGAACATTCAGCAAATTCATTTTAAATGAGCAGAACCTGAATCTTTCAGCAGGCTGGAGCACACGCAGAACGTGTCTTCTATTTGTGAAAGCAGAGGGACCCTCCTGCTCTTGCCTGCTCTGTCATAATGCTGACATCGGTTCCCTGCCAGTGCAAGTCACATAGGTCGCATCGGAGAACCCAGGCCCTTACTGTAAAGGGAGCACTAATTACATCCTCAGTAAATGGGATGGAGCCCCTTGTCTGAGCCCCGCATTCAGTGTCTTAAAGGAGCCAACACTTAGCAGCCTGGAGAGAACTTATTTCAGGACCTCAGGTGACATGCTTTTGAAAACCTGAAGTTATTGCCCATACCCCTCAGCTGGGTCAAGCATGCAGTATGATGAACCCACTTATTTGCTCCTCTATGTTCACCGCGGTTGTAAACAAGCCGGTTGTGGGACCACCGCAAGGAGACCTGCAGCTCCCACCCAGGGAGCATCGCTGTGAACTCAAGGCAGTGACGAAGCAGAGCGCCCCTGACTCCCAGCCGCTCTCCTCGCTCAAGCAACTCACTTCCAGTTATTCCAAGCCCATCTAGCGGTTTAATTTCCAGTAGCTGGAAAACTGCTCCATGACAAAGAATGTAAAACACTCAACACGGAACTTTACGTGAAATTTAATTTCAAGATTTCGCACTAATGTCCCAGAATGATATAGCTTGGTGGAAGAGGCAACTATCTCTATGTACATTTTTTTAAAAAGAAAAACATACAAGAATTACTGCCCTGGTTTAGAGGCATTCTGACATGAGAATTTATATAAGTCTTCAATCCACAGTCTGCTGAAACATTTGTCAGCCATCCTGAGAAGCACAGCTAAATACATGCCGGGTTTTTGGTCACTCCTGAGATCAGGGACTCTGCAGGGACAAACCCTACAGAAGGCGGTTACTGGGAGCACAGGGATTAGCCCATTAGCCCAGAGCCTCCGCGGCTCAGGATCCTTAAATTGTTTCCAGAACACTCGGTTATGCTGTGAGTGGCAACTCGAAGGTTTCCAGGAACTTTTCGTTTTCGTCTGAGCCACATTTCTGTTTTCCCCCAGCAGTTCAGTTATTTAAAAATAAGAGGGTGGAGGGGGAGTCTTTTGGGGTAGGGATAGAACAATTGTCACGCACAGGCTCTGTATTAAGTATTCGGTGCTGAGAGCTGAGCTGTCCCCTGAGTTGCTGGGCACTCGGCTAGGGCCCTCAGAATCGGGCAGAGGCCCCCAGGACCGAGCTGCACCAGCGACCCCGACCCGCACCCATCCAGGGGCTCGCCTCCGCTCGACCCTGGGTTCCGAAGATGCACACAGGAAGATAGGAGGAGTGAATCCCCACTCCCCAGTTCTGGAAAACCTGGTTCCCACGGCCACAGAGCCCAAGCACCTGCCCAGCCAGCCTTCAAGACAGGGAGAAGGCAAAGCCCACAGTTTCCATCTGGGATACTGGGGTTGGGGGACTGAGTGGTCAGGGCGCGAGAGCCCACTGTGCCCGGGGTCCTGGCGCCCGTCAGCCTGCACGAGCCCCCGGGGAGACAGGGATGGGGACGCCGGAAGGAAGGGGGAGCCGGGTGAGGAGGGGGCGTCGGGAAGGAAGGCGGAGGCGCAGCGGGGAAGGGGGCACGGGGTGAGGAGAGGGCGGGGGGAGGGAAAGGGGGCTCGGAGGGAAGGAGGGGGCGTGGGGGGAGAAAGGGACGCAGAGGGGAAGGCGGCGCGCGGAGGGAAGAAGGGGGCCGCGGGGGGGGGGCCGAGAACGAACGGCTGCGGGGGGCCGGCACTCACCTGCGGGGCACCAGCAGGCGGCCGGGGCGCCCGCCGGGGGCGGCCGGGGGCGGGGCTCCCTCGGCGCTCATCGCCCCCAACTCGGCGGGGCCCGCACTCCGGGCCGTGGGGGCTCAGCGCCGGGGCCCCCCGCGAGCAGCCAAGGGCCCCGCGGGCGCCGCCTCCGCGCCGCTCTGAGCTCGGGCTCCCCTCTCAGCTCGGGCTCCGCGGGCGGCGGTGGGAGGGGCCGAGCGCCGAGCCCCGCCCACGAGCCCCGCCCCCGCCTGCCTCCGGAGAGGAGGGGTTGCCAAGGGGCGGGGACCGGCTGCGGGCGCGGGCGGGGCGCGGAGAGCGCGGGCGCGGATGGGCTCCCACCGGTGGGGTCGAGGCCCGGGCGCTCGGGGCCCAGCGGGAGGATGATAGGTTTGGGTGCTGAGGCTCCCTCGGGCGGGCGCCCCCTTCCCGCCCCTGCCCCCTGCTTGATCTGACTGGGGTCGACCCTTAGACCACAGCGTGGCGCCCCTGGGCCTTCCAGGCCCTCGGACAGTCGCCACCGCGCTGCTTTCCGGGTCCCTAGGGACCGCCCCCCTGCGACCTGCCCTTCACACGGGCGCTGACGCTGGACCCCGGGGACCTCCAGGACAGGAAAGCGCACAAAAGCCTAAATGCGCGCCCGCCCGCGCCCGGGCGCGGAGGCTCCGGGGGCGCCTGGGGCGCACGGCTGGGCCTGACCCTGGCCTCGCACCCCAGACTGTGACTCGGGCACCAGCGGGTGGGCTGTTCCCTTGCTCTTTAAGGACGACGGTACTGGGGTGTGTAGACTCCAGTCATCCTAATTTAAATGTAAAGGAAAATTAGTTTGGGGCAAATCTCAGACACACACACACAAACCACGCAACCAACCTTTTAAAAGAAGCATTTATTTTCCTCCCTTTCCAAATCGATGTCTCCCTAGTCCCCCGACACTCGCAGCGGCACGAACGTGCACAGCCCTTCGTCCCAGGAAGCCAGTTTCATTGTCCTTCCAAGGCCAGGAAAGCCGGACAGCTGGGGTGGCGGGGTGGCAGGGTGGCGCCCGCCCCCCTCCGCAGGTGGAATGGAACAAAAATTAAAGACGCTGCTCTTTCTGACGCCAACCTGGTGTTTTCCGGCTCCATCAAAAGAGAACGGACTTGAAAAGTGTTACTTTAAGATGTACGAAGTGCTGGTTTCATACACTTCTATACTGCAATGTGACCACCACCCTAAGTTGGCTGATACCTTCATCAGCTCATATAATTACCATTTCTTTTTTCGTGGTGAGAACATTTATAACCTACTCTCGCAACTTGCAATCATGTAACACAATACTGATCAGTCACCAGGCTGAATGTGGGAGACCCAGGATGTGTTCACCTTAGAACTGAACAACATCCTGTGTCCCCCAACCCCGATTTATTCTCTTCGACCGAGCCAGGCTTTTTTAGATTCCACATTTGAGACTGCACAGTATGCATCTTCCTCTGACTGACTGGTCTCACTTAACATAATGCCCTCAAAGTTCATCCATGTTGTTGCAAGTGGTAAGCTTTCCGTCTTTCTCGTGGCTGTGCAATAGTCATTACATGTGAGCATAATACACACGGATGCACACGTGTATGTAAACCAGGTACACATGCGTACACATCTATCTGATATATCATGATACAAACACGTACGCACACGCGCACTCTCACCCCACGTCTTCTTTATCCATTCATCCATTACCGTACACTCGAGTTGTACCCATGTCGCGGCTGTTGTGAATAATGCTGATTGAACATGAGAGTAAGATAGCTTTTCTCAATATTCTGCTTTCATTTTCTTTGGTTATATACCCAGAAGGGGGATTTCTGAGTATAGTAGTAATTCTATTTCTTTTTTAAGGTACTTCCATACTGTTCTCCATAGTGGTTGCACCAATTTACAACTTGTTTCAACTGCTGAGCAGGCTGGGTTTCTAACCCAGATGACGAGAAGAATTGGGCTTTGCAGATTTCTCTCTCCTTTGTATCCCCAAATCTCCTGTGCAGAAATCTACTGACGCTTCTTAATGCTCATTGGGTTACACTTAGAAGCTCCTGAAATGCAAAAATTAGATCCTTTTAATCCCTAGCACAGTGCCCTGAACAAAATAATTTCTTGGGTGAGTTGGTAAGAAATATTGTACTATTTTTTTATTTATAGCAAAATCTAGCATAAGAAAAAGAAAGTATGAAGGATTGTTATTTGATGTTACATTTTTAAAAAAGAGTGCATGCATATAACCTCTGAGATCCTAAATTTCTGCAAGATACACAAAGACACTGTCTTATTAACCCCAAGGGAAGACCCATCCCAGGAGCTGAAGAGAGAGAAATGCAGAAGTGTTGAGTTTACAAGATTTGAGTTTTGTTCAAATTTTACTATTAAATTGTTGAAAGAATATGGTCATAGTTTTTTTTTTTCCAGAGTAAAGTTAACTTATTTGTAAAATACAGTTTTATTCAACGATTTCTGGGATCCTTTCTACACTAAAATTGTGTGATTCAGGTCATCTCAGGTGCTCTGGGGCTGCCTTTGGACAGCTAAATGATTCTGCGTTTAACGGCGGCACCTCTGTTTTCATGCTTTATGTGTTAGGGTTGTGCATGTATTTTTAATAATGGGGCTCTAGCGCAATAATAATGATCATAAATCATGAAACACTGACTATCCTGAAACTCTGAGAGGGAATAACCTGGTGTGAATTTCCTATTTGAAACCCAACTCTAAAATTTTCATGGTCAACATGGAGTTCTTTCTCGGTTGTGTCTGAAAACTGTGTGTAAACAGTGTCTTCTTAACTTACTGACTTTTAATTTTGAAATAATTCCAAGTTTACAGAAAAGTTGCAGTTGTACAAAAACCTTCCACTTACCTCGTCTAGATTCCCGAGTTGCCTGTATTTAACTGCATTTGCCCTAGGATTCTGTTTCTCTCTATTTATATACAGATTATTTTTTGAAGTGAGTGGAAAGTACTTTGCAGACACAAGGCGCCATCACCCCGAGTACTTAACATGCTTTTCCTAAAACTCAGACACAGTCTCTCACCTTCGGAGCATACACATTAAAATCGGAAAATTATCAGTCACACAATAATGGCGGACCACGGTCAAACTGCACCAATTTTCCCAAGAACATACTACCATAGCAATACATACGTAATAGCTGATTTTCTCCCTTTTCTGTCATCCCTTCTGCTTTGAACCAGTTCAGGATCGTGATCTGCCGTTACTTTCAGGATCGCCATCTGCCATTAGCTGACGTCCCTTTGGTTCCCTTCAATCTCAATCTTGACATTTTTGAGAGTATAGGACGTCCCTCACACAGGAGTCGTCCATGTTTCCTTCTTTCCTTGATTCCTTAATACATTTTGGCTGAAGTCGCACACACACGGCTTTGTGTGCATCATGGCAGAAGACTCACGGTGTTCACTTGTCCTGGTTCTGGTGACATCAGCTTTACCTCTTGGCTAAAAGTGTCTGCCGGGTTTCTCCACTGTGAAATGAGTTAATGAATATGGGGCCGTGCTCGTTAGTAAGTAACAGTGAATACATCTGTCAATAAGAGATCACTGTAAATTTGCCTATGGGTGGTCGCATTCTGCACAACAGACCACGCTAAACGCAGCAGCTTCCAGCTCTGCTGGTGTACCTGCCCCACACGGATTCTGTGGACCAGACACTCGCGGCACTCGCGAGGGGCCGGTCTAAGTGCTTCTAGCTCAGAGTGTGTCGGGAGGTCGCAGCTGGGGGCACACCAGGCCTGAAGTCCTGTGAAGGTCAGACTGAGCCTCTGGGACCTTCTCCGTCTGGTCCCCTGTGAGGGGCCGTGTGAGCGTCCTCCCGGCATGGTGGCTGGCTTCCCCCAGAACAAGCGGTCCAAGAGACCCAGCTGTGATGTCAGAGGCTCACATCATCACTGCCTCTGAGTGAACATGGTGGGTCACGCAGGGCCACCCCAGACTCCATGTGGGAGGCCAGGACGCGAAAGCCAGCTCATCCCTGCATCTCTGGAGGTCGCCGTGGAGGCTGGGCTGCCCTGTAAGTTGAAAGTGGGTATTTAGTAACCCACTGCTGACTCTTGCTTGAATCAGTTGTTACTACGACGGTTGCCAAAAGGTGAATCTGTAGCTTTGTCTTTCCCCACTCGCTGCCTGGTACTCTGCACAAATGTATTTACTTACTCATTCATCTATCTGTATCAATGTGAAGACATTTATTTATACCTATTCCATTCATTGGGTTATATTCCATCACTATTTTGATGCTCACATTGTGCCAGATTTGGCCAATTAGAGCCCCTGGGAGCTGACTCCTGTGTCCTTCAAGTGTCCCCATCATGCCCTGAGGACTTCCTCATTTCTGTCCAGACTTGCTTTTTCACTCCGTCCCAGCATCAGCCCGCACCCCAGGAGCCCTGACTCCTGTTAGTGGAGAACAGAGAATGGTACTTAGTGAAATCTATACTCGAAGGGCTCTCTGCTGCGAAACTACGGGCTCCCAGCTCCCTTGGCAGACAGAACTATGAAGCACATATCTAAAATTTCTTATGTATAAATGTAAGTGTGTCTATGCACACACTTGTCATTCTCTGCTGGCCGCCCACACCGTTGTGCAAGTTCACACACACCCTTCCTTCCAGATCCCCGCGCAGGGTCGCCCACCCTCTTCACAGCTCTCTTCTCCGTCAGGGGCTCCTGTTACTCACAGATTTATTTGCTGTTTGACTTAGTGCCCGTGTACCTAACCGAGCTCTCAGAAAGGTGGCCCTTCTACAGGACGTCGGCTCAGCTGGCCCCAGATGCTCAGGCCTCTCTCGGCCCCCCTCACCCCACACACAGGGGCGCCAGCCGGCCGAGGGCCTCCCAGGAGGACTCAGGACCCCTCCAGCCCCACCTGTGCGGGGCTTTCCTTTCTCTGCGGTCTCAGCCCCTCAAGTCCCGGCTGCTTCGGGAGCTGGAACTCCACCTTTACTTCTCCAGACCTAGAGGACCGAAGAGTGCTCGAAGCTGCTGTGTCTGCTCAGTTTCTCGGCCCAGAGCTGTTTACAGATGCACAGATCCCCTGATCAGAAGCCACACAGGACGTGAGGTCGTCTTGGAGCTCCCTCCTCTCTGCATCCTCATCCGAGGCTCTGGGGCACTGGCTCTTCTCCCGTGTGCTCAAAACCAGTGCTGTACCATATCCAGCCTTCATGTTTGCTCTTTTTTTCAGAGAGATGGTCGAATGCAGCTTTCTCCATCTTCCTACACCCAGAAAACTCTAGTGTTTTTAAACCGCACTTGCTACAGAAGAAGTATGTTTGCCTATGACGTAAGTTATTGGTGTTGTCTGAACTAGAAATTCAGTAACTAGTAAAACCAATCCATGAATTATTTATGAAAAAGACTATCTCATGATCACTTACCATATTTCTACCAACTAATGAAAAAACGGCTCAGTCTCTGTAGTTACTTGAAGGCCCAGTTGCAAGTTGATCTTCAGAAAATTAAAACCATAGTTAGTTATTTTTCCCGGAACATTTAAGAAAGGGGCCAATGGTCAGGGTCAATCTGGACAAAGGTAAAAATATATTTTCAGTTTCATTGACCCTAAACCTGGCCTGTGGGGTTTCCCTGTTTCTCTTAACAGAAGAGAGCGTGGTCTTGGTGTCTTCAGACGGCGTGGGGGAGGAAGAGTGGCGTCCTTGTCTGCTCAGAGGACAGTGCTGGGGGTGGCTGTGCACCTCCCAGTCACACTGGTGCCTTCAAACACTGATGTCATAGTCCCCAAGTTAAGGAAAAGGAGACAGAGATTGAGAGGGGAGCATGTGAGCTTTACGGCTCAGCGATGCCCACCTGTGAATCTACCTACGCCACTGTGAAATCCGCCTGCACACACGCACAGGCGTGCCCTCGGGCCTGCGTCACAGCCTCGTTGAAACAGAGAACTACCGGGAATGCCGTCTTCACACAGTAAAAGGGACTAAACATGCACCAGTTAAATACATGCATTTTTGAGCAGCTGCTACTGAGAATGAGGTCTATTCACCATTTATGTCTGTTAGCCGAGGTCCACAATGTCGTAGGAGAAAACGAAGTTAGAGAATGGACACACTGAATGGTACACTTTATGACAAAACACAGTGCCGTGTATGTGACAACGTGCACCTGTCAATAAGGTGTGTTCTGGAACCAGCTCACGGGGACCAGTCGTTTACGTCTCTTCCCGAGTCTGCGGGGGAGGAAGGCGTGTTTGCAGCTGGAGGTCGGCCATGGTCAGAGTATTGTCACCCGAGAAACTGGCAAGAGACCCAAGCTGGAGCTTTTCATTAAATGAGAGCTAGCTCACCAGCGCCCAGTCTCCCGTGTGTACGTGCTTTCACACCTGTGCGTCCATGAGGGTGCTGACGGCGCCCCCTTGGAAATAAACGTGATTACGAAGAATATTTCATCCTTAGTAATATTTGTGTTTTTTACTTTTCAAAGAGAAAAGGTAATATCTGTATTGATAACACATTTTTATGCTATCAATACCATATACCTTCATATGTAGCATATACGATATACTACGTGATAAATACTATGCAGAAGTAAGTTTTTTCTGTGGAAAAACCTGTTAGTTTATATTCAACTCAAGATGTTAGTTATTCATGTTGTATTTTTTAAAATAATTGCCTAAATCCAGCTTAAAAGAGCATAAGCCATGTGGCTGTGGGTTGTAACACAGTTCTGTCCTAGAGGCAAATATTGCCCAAAATACAAGTAAATAAGAGGAGATGTTTTATTTGAAAAAATACGCATAGAACGTCCCATCCATTTGCTCTAAAACTGAGGACAGAAAGTCTGGGATAAGCCTAGGCTGATATCAAGAAGCACTCCTCCCAGGGGCGGCTCTCCAGCTCCTGCCCTCACTTTGCAGCCGTTTGTAAACATCTTTAGGCCGCGCTCACTAGATACAATCTGGTGTGAGTGTAAGTTATGCACACACGCTCACATGTGCACACGCACACGCACACGCACAAGTGCATACACATCTTTTGTCTCCCCGCCTGGACGTCAAACTCGAGGAACCCCAGTGCTCTGCTCTGGGCTGACCTGGTGTTCGGGGCCCTCACTCCTGAGGGCTGGACTTGTCAGCTGGCACCGAGACCTACTGGGCCTTCCACAGTCACTGAGCAGGGGCACGGAGTCCCACGCCAGGGTCTGTGGGGGTCTGTGTTGGACCCTAGAGGTGGACTAGCCCTCCCAAGTTCAGGTAACCGTGACCTTAATTCCACGACGTGAGATTTCTGAGACGAACCACAAGTCAAAAGAAAAGGCTTGTCTCTCCGGAGGAGCCGGTCTTATCACCGGCAGGATTACTGTTGCTCACTGATCAAGTCGGTGTCCGCTCAGCGTCTCTGCTGTGGTCACTTCTCTCCTGTGACTAATGCTCTGTGACGTGCTCGAGGCCTTGGAAAATCCTGTTACGTAGCAAGTCAAAACCCAGTAAGTTTAGGTTTCATGGACATGAAGATAACATCAAAATGAATAATTTAGGTAAATCTCTGTCTTAGTTTGGAATTTATCAATATTTCTGAAAATGAATCTGGGTAAGAGCACTTTCAAGACTTTATGTGAAAATTGAATCACATTTCAGGAAAGGTTTTTATAATGTTTTCATGTCCACCAGGTTTTAATAAAGACAACCAGGGGCTGAGCTCTCCCCTTCATTTATGTTTGCCTGATTACATACGTGTGTGAGTATGTGAGGTGTGCATGTGTGTGCACACATGCGAGTGTGTGTGTGTGCATGCAGTGCATGCTGTGAATGTGCACACTGAGTGCGAGGTGTGTGAGGTGTTGCATGTGTGTACAAATGTGTGAGTATGTGTGCTGTGCACGTGTGTGAGGTGTGTGTGCACATGTGAGTGTGTGTGTGCATGCAGTGTATGCTGTGAATGTGTGCACTGGTGGTGTGAGGTGCGTGAGGTGTGCATGTGTGCACGTGTGTGAGTGTGTGAGGTGTGGGTGTGTACACGTGTGCGACTGTGTTCCAAGGGCTTCCACCTCACGTTCACCTCCGGGCGGAAGGAGCGGGGTGGGGGAGTGAGGGGCCTCAGCGGGTCTCTGGTTCCGGGACTCCGGCCCGCCGGCCGTCTGGACGCCCATCGATGCTGAGATGTACCCGCCCCCGCCTCCCGCCCCCGCCACGTCCATCTCGCCGTTCGGCCGTCCAGGGTCACAGCCAGCCCGAAGCCCTTCAGAGCGCGCTCCGGTGCGGGGCTGGGGGTCCCGGGTCCCCCGACGACCGCGGGAGGGGCCGCCCGGCTGCGCTGCGGGGCACCTGCCGCGGGAGGAGATGGTTTTCTGGGAGCGGAGACGGGGCTCGGCCGGGTGGCCCCCGCGCGGGGCCTCGCTTCCTCACAGGTCAGATGAGGGGAGCCCCAGCCTCCAAGACTGCTGCGAGGGCTAAGTGAGAACACGAGGGGTTTCAGGCGCGCTGGGCCCGGGTATTGCCCGCGGACACCCGCAGCGCTGGCGCAGGCGCCTGATTCAGCGCCCACGGAGCTCACTGGTGACGGACACGTTCCAGCCCGGGGCCTCGAGGGGCAGGGCGAGCCGCCAGGCCTCTCAGTCCTGGGGGGCGGAGCCCCCAAATGTTACCTCTTACTCCTGTATCAAAGGATATCCAAAAATTTTAAACAGACACCTTAATTGTCTTAAATTATGGTGTCAGGCAGAAAGATTTTTAAAAATTAAGTTCTAATGATGAAAAGGCATTTTATTAATCTTTCTCCCATTTGATTTGAAATTACTTAATTCTCTGAAACGTTCTTTTATCTGGTCACGGACATGGAATTAAAAAATTCTGGGTCATGGAGGTTCAAGTACTAGTTGGATGTGTATTCACCGTCAAAAATATTTTTGTGACTATTTTATGGAAGCTCGTGAAGTGAACAATTTTTATAAGAAATCTTATTTTCAAACCTACCATTTTCTCAATAGTCAGTTGAGGGACACTGTGTGCCTGCTGCACCCCGACCCGGTGCCTGCTTGCAGTAAACGTATACGCTCACTGAGGACACGCGTGCACACAGATCACGCACAGTGAGTGTGATGCGTTACATCGGCCAGCGTCCACAGCGAGATGTCACAGAGCACTCACCCGCAAAACGAGTGTGGTGGCAGGAGCCGGTGCTCAGGAGAAGGAACCGCCCCCACCTCCGCTTACTGTTGGTGTATTTACATACATAACGTGTAAAAATTTACCAAAACTTGCATCTCCTGAAAAAGTTTTTGATAACGTAAATGTGCGATATTGCGTTTTAAGCGTCACTCTAAAGAATCTGATGGACTCTTACTCGCAAAGTTTTTGTGCCTTTTCTCTCCCCTGCTTTTTGTGAAAAAATCATTGATTTATTCACACAGTAATTCTTTGCAGATAAGACTGACACAAATGGCTGTTCTTTTGCTGGACAGAGGGGATCATGGGAAAAGAAGTTTAATTTTTTTGGCTGTTTTGTCTTTGCGGAGGAAAAACTGTCTCTCGGGGAGTTGAGTCTGTTTCTGTCCACGCTTGCGGAACTCCACTCACCCACCCTTGTCTCAGGGGGCAGGGAGATAGGAGAGTGTTCACCCTTCAAAGGTCTTCCTGAGATGGAAATGTGATGTGATGCTTTGGACAAAGAAAGGCCAGATTTAAGGACTGAAAGAGAGAGCGCACCTTTGAGAACCTTGTCCCGCCTTGAGGATCATCTTGATTTAACCGCATCCTCTATGACCACTGCCTATGTGCAGTGGCGTCGGGGGGAGTCACTGGACTGCCGACGTCGTGGTCTGGCTGACGACGAGGGGTCGGTTTCTCCTCCTGTCCCGGAGGCAGTGAGAGCGCAGCTTCCTGCAGAAGGAACAAGCCCCCTCGGGCAAGTCCCGGGCCCGGGGTGGTGGGGGTGCTGTGGCAGTCCTGCAGTTACGCGGCAGTCCATGCAAACTTCAGAGCAGAAGCTCGCCTTTGAGACTGGACTGCGTGAGTGGATGCCGGACCTTGGTCTGCGCAGCCGTGGGAACGGTTTTCTTGTTGAGAACTTACAGTGAGCACAAGTTTCCAAATCAGTGGGATGGATTTTCCAGTTCAGTGGTTACAATTTTCCAAATGATTGAATTTGGAGTAGAATTTACCCAGAACGGACCAGTTTTCAGGCTTTTTGATTACAGTGGACTTCCTCAATTTGGGAATGTATTTTACTTTTTTAGCAAAGATTGTTGAGTGCTGATTTATTTTATTTTATTTAATAGACACAGAAAACGCCAAAGTCCTGGGCTTGTTTAGTCATTATTCCTCAGATCAGCATCTTAGCTGCGAAGGAGGCTTCTTGCTGTTGTTTGAAGGAAGTTTGTGTCACACCTCCTCTGCTAACCGTGGGACATGTTAGGAAAATGTCTCTATTGCACACAGAGGTGCGCTGTCAGGAGACTATTCCCAAAGCCAACAGGGTCCTGCAGACATCAGGCAGCTTCTCTGAGACCTACCTGGCCTTGCTGAAATGTCCACAGCTCTCCATCTGCCTGACCTCGTGGAAACGTAAGTTTGATCTCATTATTGCGTATGACTTCACTACAGAGGCTTTGCATGACTTTATTTAAAAATGATCGCCCTTTAAATAGAGGAATTAGTGTGAGTTCTTCACTTTGATTTAATGGAAATGTCAAAGAAAAATACGAATGTAAAATCTGTACTATTGGCAAATGTAAACTTACGAACACACACACACACACGCACACACAGCCACTTTATATATATTTTCTCCTTGTATATTTCCACCTGCTTTCAGATCTAGGTAGGAAGACAATGGAAGATGTATAGTATGTTGACAACGGAGCCCTCTGGGATGAGAGGCCAGGGCAATTTACCAGCAGACACTGAGTCATAAATTTAACGTGCTTGATTCCCCCTGAAGCTCAGTCTGAAATAGTGCCATCGAGTTCCTTCTGTTTTCCTGATACTTTACCAGGTCCAGGCGGGTGGAAAGACAGCGGTGGCAGTGCTGGGGGGAGGGGGTCTCCTCTGCCACAGGTGGGGCGGGGCCGCCACAGGCAGCCGCACCTGTCACCTGTGCTGGGGGGGCGCAAGAGCCACCTGCACGCCTACCACTCGTCCCAGTCCTCGTCTTCAGGTCCCTGGACACGTGTGGAAGCCGGTGTGTGTACTTTTTTGAGCAACCTGAGAACCGAATGACAGATATTGCTTGTGCTGTAATTGTTCATTTATGTGTTGATTTCCTGAGGAAACTAAGTCTCTGGGGGATTTTAACTCAGGAGTTCCTCTTTATAAACTCATTATTTAGCATCTACCTGGCACAGAGATAAAATCGCAGGGAATGTTCGCTAAGGAACTAAACAGATGAGCTTTCTTTCTCTTTTGTACTTTCACAAAGCAAGTTGTCATATCTGAACTGTGGGAAATGAAATAAAAGTAAGTAAAACGTTTAGAAAATCTAGAACTTAAACAGCAATACTACAAATCCATCGTATTGATTTATCACACAGCTTTAAGGTAATCACCGTGTGCTGAGAACCGCTCTCGGTGGTGTCGAGCCAGTGGAGCAAGGCTGATCTGATTTGTGCCCTTACCCTCAGCGAGGTTGCTGTGTAGCCACGGTCGGTTCTATTAGCTGATCTATCTTTTCCAGATGGAGGTGAGACAGGCCCCGTGGACCGAGTGGCATGATATTTGCGATGTTTGGTGCCTTGAGTGGACACTGTGCCCTTGCCAACTCACACTAGGGTATCTTTGCAAAACATGCGGACACTCAGTAGGTGTTTGGAATCTATTTCCTCAAAAATAAGCCCTTGACACAGGGGGAGTCACTCAGGTGGCACAGAAGCTGGGGCGAGGGCACTGCCGATGCAGGCAGTTGGGCAGCAGGTCCCCCTGGGACACAGTTAACCCCCTGTTGTCCAGACCAAGGTCTGGGTGCCGCGTTTTCTCCAACGCTCATTCGGGCTCACCAGCGGTGCCGCTTTCCGAGCCCTCCTGGGAGCACTGTCTGTGTTCAGTTTCCATCAGAGCTCTATGCCTAGTGAGTTACTCTGAAAAGTCCACGTCCCTCAGTGCCCACGGGGAATGTTTGCTTATCTTTACCTAATTATGCCCTACTTTTCCTTTATGGATTAGCCAAGTTATTTGAAGAAAAATGAGCAAATCCGGATATTTTAAAACGCAGAGAGGTGTTACCCAGAATCCCTTGCACTGGCGTACGTGCCCTCAGACAGCACCCTTCCTGGGTGTGAGCATCAGGTATGACATCCATTACTACAGCACAGGTGAGCCGTTGTGCGTCGAGGTTGCTCTCTGTTACGTTTTCCCAACTAAAATACACTTAAACACTTGTCTATGTAATTATGGGTTTATGTCGTTTTAATTGCTACATAAAATTGCCTTTTGATATTTAACTCATTTTATATTGTTGAATACTGTGATAGTTTATTATTCGTGTCAGCTTGATGGGGTCACAGAGTGCCCAGATATTTGGCCCAGCATAATTCTGGGGGTTTCTGTGAGGGTGTTTTGAGGTGACGTTAGCATTTACATCAGTGAACCAAGTAAAGCACACGGTCCTCCCTGCTGTGGGTGGGCCCTGTGCAATCAGTTGAAGGTCTGTGTAGAACAAAAAGGCTGATGCTCCCCAACTAAGAGGGAACGCCTCCTTCCCAGTGACCCTCACTCTGGGACACGGGCTTTCCCATGAAACGTCGGTGCATCCTCCACCTCAGGGCTGCTGACTCACCCTGCAGATCCAGGGACCCAGCCCCATCATCACACCAGCCACCTCCGTGTCATTGAGCTCTTTAAGGGGCACATTCATCCTGCCTGTGTCTCAGATGTTCGGCTGGTTCTGTCTCTGAAGGGCTCTGACCAGTGCGGATGCCCCAAGTTTAAGACTTTCTAGAGAGAATCCCCAGGGACGCTTCTTTGAACATTTACTCATTCGAAGTAAATGGTCTCAGGTGAAATTCGGTCCGAGTGTCCTTGCCCCATATCTCTGCATGTCCAGGAGCTGCTCCTATTTAAATTCCTTGATCAGGGCATTCCATCCAGAACCAGATTTCCTTTCAGTGCTCTCTGAGTTTATTTGTCCTTTTGTATCGACTTTGATCGTCACTTACAAACATGCATGCATTCTGCACGAAACCTGAAAGGAGAGTCCCTGTGACTCCCCCATTGGTGGGGCTGAATAAATGCTCTGCACACAGCAACTGCTGGAGAGTCTCGGCCAGATGGATGCGTGAACAATGCAAACTCCACCCTTCCAGGGAGGTGACTTTGCTTATGCAACTAGGATAAATCAGAAAGTCACTCTCCCCGGAGGTAAGAGCACATTTGCAGTGGGTTTGTTTAAGTCACATCGTGTAGCTTCATCCTCGACAGACCTCGGTGTATTTGCTGCGACATCTTAAGTAACTTGTGAACCAGAAATACAGCTCTCAAGGGGCTTAAATACAAAACCCATGTGGGCACCAGGGGACGTCACAATGTCTTCTCTGGTGCGGCTTCTCCTTGCTTGTGACAGAGCTCAGAGAGCAAAGTTTATTCATCGTGAAAGGATTTTTTCATTGTTTCTTGTTACAGTGTTTTTTCGCTTGGAGAGCAGCCCCCGTGGCCCGGGAACATTCGCACGGTTCTAGGTCAGCATTTCTTGGTCGATGCTGCCTTATCTTCTGGTCTTCCCAGTCTAAGACCCTGAGCATTCCACTGCCAGATGAGCTTTCAAAACAGCCAGCGCAACAGCTTCAGCTGTGTGACCACCACCAGAGCCCAGCACTGGTCTCTCATGTGACAGTTTCACAACCATCTCCTTCCCTCATGGCTCCAGGGACATCCACCCTAAGGGGCAGGAGTTCCAAGTCTAACCCTAGCCCTAACCCTAGGGGCCTCCCTGGACGGTGGTGATGTTGTACACACAGAAATTTACCTCCTGGAAACCGCAGGATAAACGCGCTCAGGCCCCTCGTGGGCTCCCAGGGCCCCGGTGCAGGGCCGACAAGCTGTCATGCGGAAGGTCCACGTGGTCTGCAGCTGCGGCGCTTCCGTGCCTGC
Organism: Camelus ferus; assembly: GCF_009834535.1. NCBI lineage: Eukaryota > Metazoa > Chordata > Mammalia > Artiodactyla > Camelidae > Camelus > Camelus ferus. The sequence continues at coordinate 765,997 of NC_045710.1, read as the reverse complement.
TGGTGCTGTGAATAAAGGTGTTTTCCATCAGGCTCTTAAGCCAGGAGCTTAATCAATACACAACGTTATCCTTTAAAACGACCTAGAGAACGTTAGTAAGTACAGGACATTTCTAAGCGTGAAAATTAATAAAATGAAATTAATAATTTTTCATTGCTTTAGAATAGGAAGGGGGATGTCTCTCAGGCCTGGCAGGCAGAATGTGAGTGAGCCAAAACCTGCAGACAGAAGCCATCCTTCACTATTTCTCAATATTTCCCAACACCTTCTAATAACCAGGATTTGGCGAACATGTCCTGGAAGATAATCTAACGTGGGCAGAGAGCTCTGGGGGGGACACTCTTCTCCAGAATTCCTTCCCCGGTGGTCACCCACCCCGTGTCCCCGCGGCAATGTGGTCCCATTCCTCTCCCTGAAGCAATCGAACCCGTCAGCAACACTGCACGTCATCCGGGGAGACACTAACTTACCCCTCCTGGAGCTGGGTGATTTCAGCACCAGGTGACTGAGCTTTCCTTTGGTCCTCGTGGGCTGTACGGTAGACAGGAACATCGCGGTCTTAGAGGACGAGGAAGCCGAGGTCCTTTGCTCCAGCTACCCGGCCTCCTGACCATCGGGCTGGAGGAGAGCCTGAGCCCCTTCAGGATGGCGCCGTGGCCCTTCTTGTGCGTCAGCAGGCTCTGGGCCCCACTTGAAGAGCAACCTGCCTACTCTGTCATCTGGGACACCTTCCAACGTGCAGAAAGGAGGCTGCACAGTCCAGACTCGATGCTTTCGAATTCTCATCCTTACCTTTAAGTTTTTTCAGTCTTGGATTCAAGATTGTATACAAGTTGAGTCAGCTGAATTGCAGACTGCACAGTTCCTGGCACAGAGTCAGGTTAAAATGCATGTGTATCTACCAGTGGATGGGTGGATGAACAAAATGAGTGTTGTTACACTTCTGCGGTCCTCTCTCGCTTTGATGAGAACCAAGAAGTCACACAAAAGGGCCCTCAGACCAGAGCTGTGAACTGCTGACCAGTCTGATACAGCAGCGTGAGAAAGGGCTTGTTTGATTCTCAGGAGGAGCTGAGTTCAGCTGATGGCTCAGGAGTGTGGGGCAGCAGTGTCCCGAAGTGCAGTGGGATTGGGGGGTTACCTGAGTCCCGCTCCAAAGCACTGCCACCTTTGGGTGAGCTTCTAAGGGAAACCGAAGACAACAGCAGAGGGAGATTCAGGAACCACCTCATCAGAGCTGCCGCAGTGCAGGGCTTCAGTGCAGTGACAGCTGGAAGACAGGGCCCCAGCACGTGGCTGCAGGACACAGCCCACCCATGGCATCTCCCTCCCTGACTCTGCAAGTCAACCTGAGCCCAGGATACTTGAAATTCAAATCTCATGCACTTTCCCCTGTTTTCAAATTCAAAAAATGGAATTAAAATTTTAAATAAATTTTTCTCTTTGGACAAATGACAGCCCCCTAACTACTCGCTTCCCAAATCTTCTGTCTTTAGACTTTTTTATCCTGCTCAGGCCAGCTGCAGGACTGCAGGACGCCGGCCCAGATGCCCAGGAAGGGTCTGGGCTCCTCACAGGAGCTGCCCTCTGGGCATCTCCGCTGGGTCTGGTGTGGCTCCTGGTGGGGTCCTTTCCATGAGTGGGGCGGATGCTCCGTTCCCATCACACTCATGGCTGTGGTCCTGACGGGAAATTGGGAATTCAGCCCTGTGCCCCTCACTGACTCCCACTCTCACCCGGGACCCAGCAGTGTGGGCCGCAGCTCAATAGCCCCAGATGAAGGTTCAGCCCAGCACGCGCTGCACACTTGCACCCCTGGGCAGCAGGCAGATGTGAACGCCTGGGCCACCTGCCGCAGGCTGGGATGACACCGGACCCAGTGGGCAGAGCTCGGCGCCAGGCCAGCGGGAACTCTGGGCTCCGGTAACAGGGCGGCTCTGCTTCGTTTGGGCTGAGGCTCTCAGTCTATTGGGAATCAACGTGCCTTTCCACCGTGGGCGAGAAATCCTGCACGTCCAAGGGGTTAAGGTGTGAATTGTTCTTGCTGGGGTGCGGGCCAAAAAGCAGACTCAACACCACCAGCTGTCACACAATTTTCCAAAAACCTCAGTGCCCCTGGGTGTTCCATTCCTGCCTCAGACACAAAGGTAATAATTACGTCAGAAGCATCTGCATGAGTTTTAGGGTGACTCGGGCAATTCTCAAACTAGAATGAGGCACCCATGTGGTTTTCCCCGGTCCCTTGCTGGGTGAATGTGTCCTCTAAGTGTTACGCCCTGCCATCGCTATTTCCTCCAAAGCTCGACTAATCTAACTTGAATGGTCTACTTTGCCAACATTTCAAACAAACCTGTAATCAGAGTGCGGCCCCGAATGGCTGTCACTGAACTGGAATCTCACGCAGGCCCTAGAAGGGCAGAGTAACTGCCTAAGCACTGGCCCTCTCGTCGCTCGCGCGTTTCCCCGGGACCCATGCTGCGCTGCCAATGACGCTATTTGGGTAAATCGGGGAGAAAGAGGGACTGGGAGAGTGGACAACCAGATTTTCTGAAACTCTGTTCATTCCACGGAAAGGTTCTGACACATCGTGAAAACCAGCTTTACTCCTAGGATATAAAAGCTACAGCAGCTTCTCACACTAAGACATTACCTGGGAAAAGTTACAGTAGCTGACTCACAGCCGCTGGGTCAGCAGGAGCCCCCCCCCCCCAGGCTGGAAGATTAGCGTGCGTGCGTGTTTAGGCAGGCAGGCAGTAGACACCCACACTGAGTCTCTACATAAAACACAGGGGTATTAGTTTTGCAGTTCCATTAGTTTTATTGACTGATTTTGATAATTTTGATAAGATCAGTTTAAATCAATTGACTAAAAGTAGGACATGCCAACATACTTAAGACTTGAAAGCTTATTAAAGACATCTTTTGATCTAAGCAATTGACTAAGCAGATGGATCCATCAACAAGTCGAAGACGACTAAAACCCCAGGAACACGGAACGCTCCCGCTCGGTCAGCGTCCTTCAGCGACCACGAGGAAGCTCCAAAGCAGCGTCTGCACCACAGGCACAACAGAGTGATGGGGTTTCGCTCATTTCCATCACAGAAATAGCGCCGGACCTCCCTGCCCTGGTGTCCGGGGAGCAGAAGATGTGTTTTCAAACATAATACAATGTGTCTGAACTTGGACGGCAACTTGGCACGTGTCTCTTGACACGTCAATAAACATGACTTTAAGGAGATTAACTGAACCAAACATTTATAAATTTCCCACTTCTGAGCGTGCATACCTTCCCCCAGAGGACCCAGTGTGACTGGCCCAGAATCCAGGTCTGACCGTGTGGCTGGTGGGTATCAGTTTGCACAGACGGCTCTCTCGAACCTCCGCGTGTCACCCGCCCCTGCTGTCTAGCGCCGCCGGGCTCTCAGACTCTCGGAGCAAACTCACTGGAAAGCAGTTTATCAGGACGCTTGCCGTGGCTGTTTTGCTGCGGGGTAACTAGGCGAGTGCAGGAGAAGGGAGGGTCTCCTTGACGCCCTGGGGGGCGAGGGTGAAGTGGTCCCTCGTCACCGTCACTGGCTGCGATGGCCCAATTCTGGTGCCAAAACTCATCAAATGACACTCTAGTAAAATGGCTGCAGCCTCGCCCAAGAAATGTCCTGCCAGCCGTTTCAGGTTTTTAATCTACGAAGATAAATGTCACGCCCAAGAATGGAAAAAGAGATTATTCATATTTATGAGATTCTTTCCCAGAGAGAGAGAACTTTTTTAAATGCTTTCAAAAGCCATATTGAACTCACTCTATTTTTTCTGAGAGTAGAAATCATGGCCAAAAATAGACATTCACTGATTTTATTGCATATTTTCCATGAAACCCCGCTGGCTTCATAGGACAAAGGAGTCTGTTTTGAAATATGCACCCTCCACAGTGAGAAATAAATGGAAAAGTGAATCATATTGATTTTTTTATGAAGAACTGATAAAATAAAGCAGTCTTCTGGGCAGTTTCAGGGAAAATCAATTCCACAACGGTTAGAGTCCATGGGCTTCAGCACCGTGCGACTGTCAGTTGGAGTAACTTAGAGCAAACACTGAGCCCGAACACCAGAAGGTTCGGGATGTTAATCCCTAAGCCCCTGGAGTCCTGCTGTGCTTTGTGACGCGATGACACGGTCCATGACTGGGAGGAATTCCAATCTTCTGTGTGCGTAGTAATAAAACAGCCGTTAAAACATTCACCTGCATTTTTATTATCAAGTAGCAAGATGTACTCACACCAGATCACTGTGTCTCTTCCAAAAGTAAATAAACTCACTGCAAGTTAGATTAAAAGGGAAAGTCACTTGGCAGTGTCCATTTATAAGAATAATCATGTGCTTCTTTGCGCATTTCCCCTTGCAGAAAGACGCCATAGAGTCCTGCTACAGGGCAGCTTTGAGCAATATTTTAATCGTTTAGTCTTCTTTTTTGGAGAACGGAGAACAATGTCATTTCCTCACTCAGGGTGGGGGCAGGGGGCGTTCAGGGGCAGAAAGGGTCACTGATAACGTAGAGAGTGTTAGTGGAGGAGGCGTCCCGCACACATCCCGTGGGTGGCCTCACACCATCCTGCGTGGGAGGGTCGGTGTGCACCGAGGTGTCCCAGCTCCCCTCCGGCCCCACCCTGCGCATCTGGACGAGTCCGCCCTGCTCGTCCCCAGGACGGGGCCCCCTGCTCACCATCCTGTGGAGACCAGGGAGGAAGCTTCCGTCCCTCCAGGCAGAGGAAGGACAGGGGAACCCCCGTCAAGGGCGGAGAGCAGTGCGGGGGCACTGACCCAACGGCGGCAGCCCCGTGGCCTGAGTGACCCTTCTCGAGGCCGCAGGCCCGGACGTAACCAGGAATGTGTGCATCAGGGACTTGCCGCCGACTCAGAGCAGCCACGCCTCCAGCCCCTGGACCTGGAGAGAGCCTGGCACCCGCTTCCCACTGCTGCCCCCGGGACCGCTGCTCCCCGACGTCTAAGAGCTCCCAGCAGCTTCACCTGCTTCGTTCTGCACACACGGCCTGCCCAGCGTGCCTACTGGTGTGTTTTCCCTGCTGGACGTGTGTCTGTGAGGAGGCGATGTCCACATTGCTGAGTGCGGCTGGCCTGGTCGCGGTCCTGGCTGGGTGGTGTGAATGTTCCCGACCTGATATCCATTCGCTGCTGAAGCGCACTCAGGCGGCTTCTTTGTCTGGTTTGGTTTGGTTTGATCGGTGTTCGCTTTCACTGGTCTGCACACGGCTTCTTCAGGCTGCTTTCAGTGACTGTCACATGCGGGGAAGTGTAAGTGTTCAGCTGGCGCAGACGTGGCCATGTGCTTCTCACAAGTAGCCCTACTGGGGGCCAGTCCCGCCAGCGAGTGTGAGAATTCTGGTTGTTCTAAATCCGCGCCTACCCAGAGTTTTCTGTCCTTTTTCTTCCGTTTTATCTCGTCCATTCTGGCAGACGTCCCACTGTATTGTGTTTTCACTTTGTGATTTTTGATACTTGGATTGTGGATTCTCATTCTGCATGCTGGATCACGGGAGGAAATGAAAAGTCTTTTAAATTATATTACAAATCGAAGAAATACAGCCTCCAAAGGGTGCTGTATGTCTTTCCTAAGACTGACAGAAAAACACATAGCTGGGTTTGAGGTTTGCCTAGAACAGTCGACAGGAGAGCGCTGCCGCACTCACACCCAGCCAGCACAAGCGCCTACCGCGCGCGCTCGGGTGCGGGGGTTTGTTACCTGCACTGCGACCACATTTTGTTTCCTCTGCGTTGCCTCCTGGTTCATGACTCAGTGAGGACACTAGCAGGGTTATCCTTTCTGGAGTTTTAGCAAATGGCCATCAGGTCACCTACTGTCCTGGGAAGAAAGTGCTTCACAGAGGGGCTGGACATCAGTGTGGTCAAAACTGAGTCTCGACAACAGACTCCAAACCTCTTCTACTGTTCTGACTTGAGACACGTTGGGCAGAGTCCTGTCTCAGATTCACTGAACTGGAGTTAGGGGGGCAGGGTTTCCCGGAATTATTTCTGCAACGGAACATCCCCTCCTCGCAGGCTCCTGGCGTGGCTGGCAGAACTCTCTCCACCAAGCACAGGCTGCACCGTCCTTGCTCGTCATGACAGTAACTTCTTCTTTATCACTTGTATTATTTGAACGAGATCTCACCACATCAAAATCCAACTTTGATTGTTACTTTCTACCTTTTTCTTAAGTCTCTCTTAATTCAAGTTCTGTACAGTGAGGGGATTTCTCTTTCCTAACCCATCCCATTGTTCACAGGCTTTGAAATTAGGGAGACACAAGGCTGGAACGACAAAGGACGGCAGAACCCCTCCGCTCCCATCAGCTGATCAGCTGCGGCACCAAAGCAAACCGAGACTCCCGGCTCCCCGTCTCCTCTCTGGGCTGTTAGCCAGGCTTTCTTCTGTTAAATCACGAATGTACTTCACAATCCGAAAGAAAACATCACAATCATCAACCTGCATACCATACATAGTTCATATTCCAAGTGAAAAGTCTAGGTTACATGTGTGAACAGATGTGCTTGCATTTCAACTTTGATTTTTCTCAAAAAAGAGAATTCTGATTTGCAAAATCATTTCTACTATGAATCATAGACATGTTTATTGCATGATAAATAACAGATCTGTATATAAATAAAGTTTCACCAGAAAAATAATGTAAAAATATTTTTGGCTTGAATTTTCACTTTGCATTTTAATAAGAAACACATCATTATCACTTTAAAATTTTATAGGATGATTTTGAAAATGACAGTTATTTCAAAGAAAGGTATTTTTAGACAAATGAAAAAAGTTCAACAGAAAATTTAGTATAAAAAGAGAATTATTATGATGTAGTTAAATAGAGAATAGTTATTATGTAGTTGAAGTACATTTTAAAAGCCTTTTATTATATCAAACAAAGTAAAGTTCTGTTCGAATCGTTAGAAGCTTTTCTTTAAAAACGTCTGACTACTAGTGTTGTGGGAGGTTTTGAATGACTGTTGTGCCCAGAATCATTCCCACTGCTCTGCTTCTGTGCTGTGGGCCATCCTCCCAAGGAGACAGATCTCCCGTTTCCCTCTCAGCCTCTCCCTGACACCCCTGGGCAGGCAGCCCAGCCCCTGGCACCAGCTGACGCTCAGAGACGATTAGAGATTAGCTGGTGATCCCCCTCTTCTGTTCAGGACATAAAGCACTAAGATGGGCTGACTTGTCCCAAATCGAGCGACGGGCACAGAGGATCGTGGACTGACTGAGGCATTAGAGTCTGAGACTTCACGGCACTTCTTAGAGCCCAGCAGTGGGACAGGTCAAGCTGGCTGCGTGCAGATCAGCAAAGGAGGGGTCTCAGGGGTCACCACGTGGTACCGGCTTCTTAGGCTGGACCTCTGGGAGGGGAACACTCCACTGGCTGTCAGAGCAGAGATGTACTTTAGCTCTTAATTAGCTATCTCTGCTGGGTGGTGACTTTTACAAGGGTGGGAAAGCCTGCTTTCTCACTAACCCTACCCTAACCCTACCCCAGCCCCAACCCTAGCCCCAATCCCAACCTTAACCCTAAACCGAACCCCAACCCCATGCCCAATCCCAACCCTAGCCCCAATCCTAACCCTAACCCCAGCCCCAGCCCTCACGCGGCACAGGATCTGCACATGCAGTGGGACCCACAGCAGTGCTGTCCGTCGGAGGGGACTCCAG